>NW_028190750.1:0-57578 GCF_048542155.1 Nylanderia fulva | reverse complement strand
GGGGCCGGGCCTTTTGCCCTTCAGTCTGGGTGACTCGACACCCTTCGGACAACTCCCGGGCGAACCTCCCCGCGTGCCGCATGCCGCAGAGAGAAACACCGAGTGTTCCTTAGATTGTTCCACTGCATGTCCGATCCATCGAGCCGGTTTCCAGCCACAAACGTATGGCGGCGTCCCGTTAGGGACACGCTTTGCGGACCTTCGCCCCGACACTCGGACAGTGACCCGGTCATGTCGCGCCTGGGAACAATCCGTCGTATTTTCGAGGCTCCCTAGAGTTTGTAAGGGGAAGAGCGGCGAGCTCCGGGCCGAAACACTTCTGGGAGCCAAGTCTTAGGACACCAGTTTTTGGGCTATCGGTTTGTTTTACCGATTTGCGTTTTCATTTCCTAGACTGTTTGTCAAGAGTTTGTGCCTGGTCAATCTAGTCATTCGCAGTTTATCACTTTTATTTTAAACTCTCCTTCGACTCCTCGACACTCACGCCCCGGCCCCGGCTCTGGCGTGCGAACAAGCAAGAGGGGAGCCACGCTAACGACACACCTAGGGTGTGCGCGCCACATATGAGCCATTCGGTCTTGCGACTCCGACTCGTGGCAATGCTGTGCTAGTTAAAGTAGATGGGACACACACACACACATTTTATCACTCATACATTGCGGCTCTCGAGTTTTTCACTCATCTCCGCCATTTTCCTCATCAGTTATTTATTTCATCTACATGTAAATGCATGCATATGTTATACATACATACTTTATTTTATTTATTATTATTTAGTTTTATTTTTAATCTTCTTTTAATTTATTTCATTCATTCATTCATTTCACTCACACTTCATTACTCCAGCAGCCTCTTTGCCGTTCAGATAATCTGAACGTTGCCCGTCCCTACCCCGTTGGAGGTGGGCTGCTACTGTTTTCGCCTTTCCGTAGAAATCTTTTCTTATTTTAAAACTTCTACAGCAAAGTTGGCAGATCCTTTGTAGCTAATTTCATCCTTTAAGATACCATTCCATGTTTCCTGCTTTTGGTGTTCTAGTATGTTCTGGGGTCTGATATGACTATACAACGAGCACTGAAATAATATGTGCTCAATACTTTCATCTTAATTCGGACACTTAGGGCATTTGGGCGACCCAACACAGTTTCTTTCAAACAAAGATTTGTTTATAGAGCCGTATCCTGTTATTATGTCCACGCATGCTTTGTTTGGCTTGAAACCATTTATAATTTTTGTCGGCAAAACTAACATCTCCTATAAATTTGTACGTGGTCCTACCATGCGTGTTATTGTTCCTCTCTTTTTGCCATTGATCACAAAGTGCCAATTTTAGTTTCTTTTTTTCCTCTTTTAGATATTTTCTCGCTAGGTCTTCTTCAGGATAAACTGGTAATTATTCCATACAACCAGTTCTTTTTTTCTAGCCTTTGTTATCAACGCTTTTTGTATTATTTCTAGTTTTATAGGCTACATCCCATAATGACCGGCATTGCTGCGGTAGAGGACGTTCTGCATGCTCGCGACATAGGCATCAGTAGTTTTTGCTGAATTGAATTCAGCTTCTTTCTATATGTGAATGAAATGTTCTCTCAAACCATACAATAGCTCCATACACAATAACAGGTACATACAAGCATTTATAGAGCAAGGTACACGCTTTCCGTTTTAACCCCCATTCATCTTGGATACTTCTTCTCAAAATTCCAGATAGTGCCATTATTTTATTTTTTAGGTTTGCACTGTGGCATGAGCTAGCTTTATCTAAATAAATTCCCAGATATTTATATTCTTTACAAATTTTATCTTTATATAAATTTTTTTATTTTTGGCATTCTATCCTGATGAAAATTTCCTTAATCAATATAGCTTTTGTTTTTTTCAATACAATCCGACAGCCCTTGGTCATTTCCTGGTATTTTATCATACTGATGTCAATATCATTTTCCTTTACTAAAGTACTGTTTATAATACCGAATAACTGTAATGAACATGAGCCTTCGTGACCTCTCTTCAAGATTGCCGGCCACCACAAATTATCAAAAGCTCCAGCGATATCGAAAAAGAACCGTTCCCACATTTTTTGTTTAAATGCTTTTGAAAAGGGGAAAAAAACTCTTTAAAGGCATCGCCCTTCCTCTCCCCAAAACCAAAACCAAACGGGCGTGTTACTGCAAGGGCCCTGTTCCCCTATGTTTCTAAAATTCTTTTAAAAATTTATTCTCTCGTATATTTTTTCCCTTTTTACAAAAAGAAATTTGAAATTGGCCCAAATACGATTTTACGACCTGGGTTTTTTTGTATGTTTTTTAGAAGGGTCTGAGCCTTCTTGTCCCACAAACCCCGGGGAAAGATGTTCCTTTAAAAAAAGTCGTTAAAAAAATTTTTTAAAATAATCCTTTTTCTATTTTCCCCACAGTTTTCTTGATTTTTCGGGGTTAACCCCATCCTTTCCCCCGGAGCTTTTTTTTTTTTAATTTCTTTTTTATAGTTTTAAATTTTCCCCAGCTGAGATAAAGGGGCCAAAGTTGGTTTACATATTTTTTGATTTCATTTTTGTTGTGTCTGTCCATGTCCGCACATGCATCTGTCGGAACCATCTTACCCAAAAATTTTTTCCCGGGCCCCTATCTCCCCAAAGTCCATTTGAATATCGCCTTCCCCCAATAGAGGGAAATGTATTAAAATCTTTCTTATTTTATTCCCGGAAAAATTTTATATCCAAGCCCCATGGTCCTCTTTTCCCTTTTTTCTTTTCCCAAAATCCTCCCCAAGACTGCATTTTATTTTTTGATCTTTTTGAAATACCCCCCTTTGTTTTTTTTTTCCCTGTTTTTAGCTTGTTCTAGATCTTTAAAGACTCACGTCCCCCCACTCTTTTAAAGTTGTTCTCGCAGCCTGGAACCTTTTTTTCAAAGAGGGGTTAATTTTGGTGTTCCCCCAACGGTACCGTTCAAACCCGGGAAAATTTTATCCCTATTGTTTTTTTACAGTTTTCCCCGGAAGTTGTTGCCCCCAAGCAACGCATTTGTGCAGGAATATTTTTTTTTTTTCTTTAAAAAAGGTTTAAAAGGTTTTCTTCTAATTTCCCAAGCTTCAAAAAAGTTCCCATTTTGCCTTTTTTGGGTTAAAAGGGAAAGGGTCATCATCCCCAAATTTGGTTCCAGCCACACCTCTCGGGGAAAAAAAAGGAATTTTTCCTTAAAAAAAACCCAATTTTTTGGTTTTCCTTTTTAGGGGTTTTCCAATTTTTGGGTGGGGGTTTGGGGCCCGGCCCCCCAAAACCCCAAACCCCCCTTTTTTGGTTTTTTTTTATTTTAAAAGGTTTTTAATTTCCCCCGGTTTGGAAAGTTGGGGGGTTTTTTAAATTTTTTTCCAAAATTTTTTTTTTTTTTTTGACGTTCCCGATGGAGAAAGCATTTTTTTTGGGGGGGGGGTTTAAAAAAACCCTTCTTATTTTTTAATTCCAACCCCAATTTTTTTTTAAGGTATTTTTTTCCAAATTTTTTTTTTTTATAAAATTTTTCCAAAAACCAAATCACCTCTTTCTTTTGTACTTCGCGAAAAACCGGGAAAGGGTAAAATTGAGAAATTTGCCCAATCCCGCAAATCACAAATTCACTTTTTTGCTTTTTTGCTTTTTATTCTTTTTAATACACCGGTAGCATTATCATCCACACCTTTCATTTAAAACCTCTACATTTTTCTTTAAACCCCTTTCATTTTACTCCCCTTTTTACATTTTTTACTTTCTTTAAAACTTTTGGGTAAAAACTTAAATTTCATTAATAAAACAAAATTTGTTTGGGAAAAATCAATATATCCATAACAACCTTTCATTTTTTTATTTGTTACATTTTAAATTCTTTTTGTTTTTTTCGCTTTAAAACTTTAAAGGGAAAAAAAATTTTTTTTCCAAAGATCTGGTGAATTTTTTTAAAATCGCTACTTTTGGGTTTGGAACCCCGACTTTGAAAAAAAAACCCGAGTAATTTTAAAAACCGCGTGATTTTAAAAGGCCGACGAAATTTTAAAGGGGGTGTTTCGGAATAACCAAGTGATCGTCGTTTTTGAAGTCGCAAAATTTTATCATCGTTTTAGAAAAAATGCGGGTTTTCTGTTTTTAAGAGTTTCTTTTCTCCGGATCTTTGAAACTAAGGGCGGATTAGCCCCTTCAGGGAAAATTTCCCCAATCATTTTATTGGTTTCCGGGAAACCCAAGGGGAAAAAATCCCAATTCGATAGACCCCCTTTTAACCCTGTACGGTTTACACAGTTTAAATTTGGGATTTGGCGAGCGGATCAAATCAGGTTGGATCAGAAAATATTAATATTTTACCTTCTCAAACTGGACATCAGGTGTGACCCTATGTTACAATTCACTCAAATGAGTTTCGTTTATTAAAAACTACCGACTTTCTGCTTTTAAACAACCTAAACTCGGGTTTTGTTCTATGAAAGTGATTTTACGGTTTATCAAATTTCGATCAGATGATATTTAAATATAGTTCTGTCATTCGTCATCTTGATGAACAAGCCTTGTAACTATCTGAAGTCATTGAAAAATCCACCTGAAACAGTAAATATAATTATTAAGAAAATATTAATAAATCGCTTTACGGATTCAGAGGAAAACTTTTTGGGGACAAATATTAGCGGGAAATTTGAATTTAAATGATAAAAAAGCCTTTGGAATTACTTCGAGAAATTCGTCTTTTATCTGGAGGATCTTGCAGTAGTGTTTTGCCAAATGATTTGGCTTCAACGCTTCCACATAGAATTCAAAACGATTTAGCCGTAGTAGAGGATGTTCCTCTGGGAAACTTGCGGAATTAGCCGATAAAATTGCTGATCGGGACGGCGGTTTGCAAGTCGCGGAAGTTTCCAATAATGCAAATAATAAATCTTCGGATTTCGCGGATTTGCTACGAAGAATCGAAGCTCTTGAAATTTCTCGTCGTCGAGATCGTTCCAAAGCCGGTTAGAGAGAATAGAAAATTTAGATCGTTATCGCGGAACAAAGGGCAAATCAAATAAAGATATTAAAGATACTCAATTTGTTTTTTCCCTAAGAAGTTTGGTGATAAGGCTAAACGATGTACTTTACCTTGTTCTATGTCCAAAAACATTTTTTGCTTCACAGGGAAAACTAAAAACGCCGCTAAGCTGAGGCTGCTTACGACGGTGTTTCTAACAATCGCCTCATTATTTTCGACAGACATTCAAATTTGAATTTTCTTGTCGATACGGGCGCTGATATATCGTTGTTACCTAAAAAGGTTTTATTGAAGCCGTGGCATACTAATTTAAAAACTTTTTGCCGCAAAAAGGTACTCAAATTAATACTTACGGTTTTTAAAACTTTAATTTTTAACCTTGGTTTAAGGAGAGAATTTAAATGGAAATTTTGTGTCGCGGATATTCAACGTCCTATTTTAGGCGCCGATTTCCTTTGTCATTTTAATCTCCTAATTGACATTAAAAAAAAAGAAATTGATTGATAATGTTACCGGTCTTATGAATACTGGAAAAATTCAAGAAAGTTTTCAAATTTGTCAATTTTTACCCCCATCTCCTGATTCGTGTAAACCCCAAATTTTAACCGAATTTCCAGGACTCACCCGTTTTTCTCCAAATTTTTTCGGTTAAAAAAAAATGGGGTTGAACATCATATCGTTACGGAAGGTTCTCCTAATTTCGATCCCAGAAGACTTCTCTGAGAAAATTAAATGTGCCCCCAAAGGGAAAATTCAAGTCTAGATGGAGCAAGGAATTGCAGGCCTTCAAGCAGCTCCTGGGCAGCCCCTCACATATGGTACCTAAAAAGGAACAAATCTTGGAGACTGTGTGGTGTTTATCGTGCACTCAATTCAGTGACTATCCGGATCGTTATCCCTTACCTCATATTCAGTTTTTTCTTCTTCACTTTTGGTAAGAATTTTCTTTTCTAAAATCGACTTATTTAAAAGCGTACTATCAAGTACCCGTCGCTAAAGAAGATATTCACAAAACAGCTGTCACTACTCCATTTGGGCTTTTTGAATTTGTCGTAATGCCTTTGGGTTTTACGAAACGCAGCCCAAACTTTTCAACGGCTCATGAACTCTTTACTTAATGATTTGAGTTTTGCCTTTTGTTATCTTGATGACTTTCTTATTGCTTCTAAAGATGAGAAAGAACATATTGCTCATTTACGCATTTTTTTTGATCGTCTTCAACAAGCTGGAATGACAACAATGTCGCTAAATGTCTTTTCGGTCAAAGCGAGATTTCTTTTCTTGGGTACTTAGTTCTAACCAAGGAGTTAAACCTACATCCGAAAAAGTGAAATCAATTATTATTATCTAAAACTAAGGACACTTCATGAATTACGCAGTTTCTTAGGAATTATCAATTATTATCGTCGCTGTCTCAAGGATGCTGCAAATCATCAAGCTCTGTTAACAGAATATTTAAAAGGACAGTCGCAAGAGGGATAGAAGAATTATTTCTTGGACTAAAGAAGCGGAATTTAGCTTCGAGTCATGTAAAGAAGAACTTTTACAAGTTACTACCCTTTCTCATCCGCCCCTCATACTCCTCTTATTTAACTGTGATGCTTCGACTTTGCTGTTGGTGCATCACTTGAACAGTCTATTGACGACGAATCAAACCAATAGCATTTTCTCAAAAAACTAGACAAAGCTAAAAGGGAAATTTATAGCACTTATGATAGAGAATTCTTAGCATTTATTTGGCTATAAATATTCAGACATTTTGTAAAGGAGACAACTGATTATCAAAAACTGATCATAAACCTTTGATTTTGCTTCCGTCAGAAATTGGATAAAAGCGTACCAGAACAGATCAGACAATTGGACTTTTGCTCAATTCTTACAAATATTACCTATATTTCTGGAAAATGAATTCAGTGCTGATGCTCTGTCAAAAATTTGAATCTATTTCAATGCCTATTAAGTTTCTTTAGAAGAACTTGCTAATTACAGAAAGAAGATGAAGAACTTCAAGTTTACTTTCTTCAAATTCTTCACTTCTGTTGAAGAATATTCTTTCAGGATCAACCATACCTATTTATTGTGATTGCTTTTGGGAATTAATTCGTCCATATTTCCAAAACCCTCTTACGCAAGAGAATTTTTGATGTTGTCATGGACTCGCTCACCCCAGCGGCAGATTGACATCTAAACAATTATACTGAAATTCATTTGGCTTCTTGAAAGAAAGATGTAAAGGAATGGACTCGAACTTGTCTTCCATGTCAACGTGCGAAGTTTTCAAGACACACCAAGAATCTCCAATTAAGATTGAAATTTCCCTGATCAACGCTTTCAGATGTACATTTAGACTTTGTTGGGACCACTTCCTATTTGTCAAAATTACCGTATTGTTTTAAACTATGATTGATCGTTTTTCCAGATGGCCTGAAGCTGTTCCTTTTTCTGAGATTTCTGCTAAAACTATTTCTACAACATTTTATTCACATTGGGTAGCACGTTTTTTCTCCATCAGCATTACAACAGATCAAGGTCCTCATTTTTGAAGCAGCTTATTAAAAGCTTTAACAAACCTAATTGGATGCCAAAGGATTAGAACTTCTACTTTCATCCTGCTTCAATGGAATTTCGGATAGATGGCATAGGACTTTGAAAGCCAGCGATTATTGCCACGAAACAACCAAATGGGTAGATCTTTACCTTCGTTCTTTTGGGATTACTTTTCGTGTTTCAAAGAAGATTTAAAAGCTTCACCTGCAGAACTTTTTATGGATCCACTCTGTTTTCCCTGGAGAATTTTCATTGAAGAGATTTTCCTGCAAAACTGAAATCTTTCTTGAAAAAACACAGGATTCATATGAGGAATATCAGATCATCTCCTACAAGTCATCATTGCAAAAGATCACCTTTGTTCACAAGAATCTTTTTGATTGTACTCATGTTGGATTCAAAAGAAGATACTTTTAGGAAGTCACTAAAACTCCTTATTCTGGCCCTTTTCCTATTGAGAAAACGTATCCTGATCATTTATTTGCAGTTAATTTTTCAGGAAGAGTTGTCAATATTTCGACAGAACGTCTCAAGCCAGCCTTAATTCCTAGAACTTCAGATTCAAATGAACTTTCTACCAGATCTTCAGTCCTGTTCCTGCTATTTCAACTCCTGTTCCTGCTTTTCAACTCCTGTTCCTGCTACTTCAGTCCTGTTCCTGCACTTCAGCCCCTGTTTCTGTACTTCAAATTCTTCTCTTCTTCTACTTTTGGGAAAAGCTTTACGCAACATACCCACAAAAGAAGAAGAAAGTCCTTTTCGCAACGAATATCGTCACTTGGGGGGAGTACTGTAGCATTCATCATCCACACCTTTCATTTACACTCTACACTTTTTACCCTTAACTTTGTCAAACCCGGATTGGGGGGGTAAAAAAAAAAAAAAAAAAAAAAAAAAAAAAAAAAAAAAAAAAAAAAAAAAAAAAAAAAAAAAAAAAAAAAAAAAAAAAAAAATTTTTTTTTTTTTTTTTTTTTTTTTTTTTTTTTTTTTTTTTTTTTTTTTTTTTTTTTTTTTTTTTTTTTTTTTTTTTTTCGGGAAACCGGCACGACACGTTATGGGCCCCCCTCACGACCTCGGGAGTTTCCGCCTTTTAGACGGTATGCAGTTAGCCGTATGTGGTGTTTTAGGAAGTGTCGGACCTGGGATGGCATCGGCGGGCCCGCCGATCCCCCATAGGAGCTCGGTTTTGGGGGCCGCAACCCCTTGAGCCCATCCCATGCACACTCGGAACCGGGCGCCACTGCTGTTTGAGCCAGGGGTTTTTGTAGTCACTTATGGCCCGCATGCATCGGGTTTTTCACACCAAACGTGCCAGCCATACGGGTTTCGGAGCCGCGATTCGGGAGAGTCCCCGACACAACCGTGCATCGGTTAGTTTCGAATTGGGTAAAAGTTTCAATAGAGGCTTTAAAAGCCCCCCCTTTGTATCGGGCCAGGTATCCAGCAGGAACATCAGGGGGAAAAAAAGCAGCCTCCGTCGGACCTGGCCGATCGGACATACCCCCCTTCTCAAGGAATACCGTTCTGGTTGTGGCGATTGATGAGGGGATCGTCTCTGCCAGGAGCAGCAGATTGAACAGAAGCGCACGAAGAATCGCAGGAACAGCGTTCCACATCCTCGGCGTAATCTGGTCCAATCCGGGCGCAGTGCCAGTCCTTACGGAAATCCTGTTCACCTCTGCAGGTGTTATAGGATCCCAGAGCAAGGTCTTATCCGCCACAGGAACTGGATCCGTGGCAGCGCCATCGCCGAGACCTTCGAGGTGAATCCCTCTCGGGCCCGACGTACGGCCCCGGCCAGCACTCGCAGCCTGTGCCGCCTCCCCAAACGACTCACGCAAGTCCGTCATGTCTCCATCCGCACCGCTGGAGGCCTCCATAATGGGGCGCCAGCAGTTAAGGAATTCGACAGCAGACGGCCTCTCGCGCACCGAGTCGCCCTCGAGGATACGCGACAAACAGGACTTCTTGTTCTTTCTGTAGAGGGATTGCACAATTGCATACTCCCTCGCACGCAGACCCCGGGCCAATCCGAGAACCCGGGACATCAGAATCATTCTTAGCTTATTCATAATTTACTGCGTGAGGGGGCAAAAGGATTGACAACCGAGAGCCCCCCAAGAAAACCGGTCTTTCTTGGCCCCACCCAAATCACCATGACCGTAGGCGCATGGGCCGAAGCCCTTAGGGGCGCACTTCGCTGTACACCCGCTTAGTCGACACCTACCGAGTCTAAACTTTCCCAAAGTAGGCCGTTTCCGGGAGCACCACGAGGAGGTGGAGGTACAACTTGGACGTGAGAGGCTGAAGGTCCTTACTAGAGGACTTCGTTGGCGCATCACGAACCAACCACGACTCTCTCTAAGTACCATCGCAGCGTGTTGCTTTGAGGACCGAGAGAGTCCATAGTTACTTCCACACAATCCTTTTTGTATTCTTCTATTTCGATTGGATCCGGATCGTCACAGTTTTAAGTATGAAATCTTCTTTGAGATCTTAAAAACTTATATTCCCTGTCTACGTCATAAATTATAAGAGTAGGATTATTTTCCTTGGCTCCTCTACTTTCAATTTCTGTGGTGTTAGGTTTATTCTTTTCACAAAGTCCCCGTCTCTTTCATCACTACCTCCACCACTACTCCTTTTCCTCTTATTTGCCTTATTGCCTTTATCTCAGCCTTTTATTTGTACTTGTCAGTTCCTTTATACCTCCTCTTATTTCACTATTCGTTCTCGCATCTTCGTCTTCTTTTATAGGTTTAATTAGTACTACTTTGTGCGTAGTATCTGACCTCCTTTCTTTTTCTTTTACAGGCACCTGTAGCAGTCCTTGGAGTTCCTGCCGTAACATTGGCATAGGAGAGTCCTTTAGGCCTCAAGTCAGCAACAGCTTGGTAAGCAGCTTTCCATTTTTCTTTTCTAAAACTACATTATGTAGTCTATTTTCTAGTACTGCCCATTTGGACAAGATGTATTTTATTGCAGATTTTGGTTATTTTTGTTGTTATCATTAAACTATGAATGTCTCGAGCTGTTCCTTTGTCTCCATCATCTCCTCTACTTCATTTACTCCTGTGCTCTGTTCTAATCTTTCATATCCATCCTTCTCATTTCAGAATCACTCAGCCTTGTGTTCCCTTCATGCGTCTCTTCAGGTCTCTTTGGGTACTACCCGAAGGAGGTGGTGATCTACTTACAGATCTCTTCGCGCAAACAGCAATTCTCTTTTTTCTCTCTTTTTCGGCGTCAGAGTTCGGTTACTTTCGTGCAGCATTAGTCGTTACCAAAGTATCAGCCAAGTTTTTGTGTTTTTGTTGAGTTTGTTCTTTCAATGTATATCCCACAGAGTATGGCAGGGAAAAAAAAAGGGCCACTAAAGGCAGAGCCTCCCAGCACCTGGGTAAGGGCGAACATTAGTATAGCCACAAGAGGTTGTGCGCCAATGTGCCCCTGGGGGAATCGGTTCGCGGTCGTCGGCAAATTAACCTCTCACGCGGCCATGCAGCCCCCAGACCACGATGCCTCCCATCCTGGCTTGAAAGGGACCTAGGGGCCCCGGTGCGTCATGCCCGTACTACTGTCGAATCGTCAGTAGCTTCCTGGGAAAAGTAGATAGGAAACAGATGTCCGTGGTTGATTAACGTTCGCGGTACCTGCTCAGAGAGCTTAATCACACGACCCCCATGGGTGCGGAATTGGGATAAACCCAATCAGCTCGTTCCAGCAGGCCAGGAACTACCAGTAGCGCCTCCGAGTTTGTAGGACTCTTCGGCAACCCACCGGTTGGGGCGAGCGCCTGTCCAACGCTCTACCAGCTGTGCAGGACTGGTGCCCGAGCAGATACGCTGCTCACCCGTCGAGGCCCGAGAGCCCCAACCAGCATGCGGCTTCAACCACTACCCTCACGAGTCCGACCTCAATTGCGGGACGAGGGACGAATCCCCCTGGGCAACCCGACTCCCGTGGACCAGTCAAGATCACTGGTTGGATCTTCGGGCCGACGCATGTCACACGCACTCATCATGCATACACGCCTGCCGCTAAAATAGCTCTTCCATAATTCAATTTCTTCACATCAAACTCACGCAATTTCTCGATCACACATTCCCACTCTAGGTTATCAAACGCTCCTTTGAAGTCCACGAACACTCCTAACACATACTTTCTCTCCGACCATTCACTAGTCATGCAACTCGATTCCATGCATCCTCGGTCGACCAATTCTTACGAATCGTACTGGGCGTCACACATTCTTCCACACATCGTTCGCTCGAGTCTTCCAACCATCATTAGCTCCAACCACTTCCCCAGCACGGACAGCAGTCAAAGGGGCCTCATAGACCCAGGTCCGACCTAGGTTTATCGGGGGATTTCAATAACACTACCACCGCGCAGTCTTCCACGCCCGGAAGGAAACACGCTGTATTCAAACATAAATCATACATTCTTTTTCCATCCATACCGGGACAGCACGCCAAATCGCTCGAACATCCTCAGCACTCACACCATCCATACCAGGTGCCTTACCCACTTTCATCGATCTCACTGCCACATCCACTTCGCTCCATTCAAACTGCTTTTCTTCCTCCCTCACGTCTCCCTGGCGTCTATCGCCACGTTCGTCCTTGCTGCCGGGAAGAATCTCTTCATTAGCTCAATCCGCGCTTCTTTCCATGTACTCGTCACTCTATCACCCACTTTTATGCCACTTAATCTTACCCTATCACGCTTTCCATGCACACCTTATATACATCGCTCCATGGATCCTCTTCCCAGTCACGCACACAAATCGCTTCAATTCTCCTCTTTCACTCTTCGCATTTCCTCCTTATACTCCCGCAAAACATACTTATATTCATTCATTCTTTCTTCCACTCTGCTTCCATTCCTCTTTCTCGCACGCTGGTAGGCACGTCTGCTCCTTCCTACAGCCTCTTCAGTTCTCAAGCTCATCCGTCCACCACACAAGCTTCAGGGCATACACAGGTTTACACCTCTTCATCCATCGATCATTCGCACTATGGATCCATTTCATCATTTGCTCTACACAGCTCGCGCATCCGCTTCGTCTATGGCGCTCGCTGCATCCTCTAACGCACTCTCTCGCATATCACACATATATCCTTCCCAGTCTATGTCCTGTGCACACCCATCTACGCATGCCCTTCATTCGTACCTACATTCTCTCTGTGTACCATCCGTATTAACAATACGTTATGGTCACTCACTCCCCAGTCGGCTTTTACTTCCCACTCATACCGGCACCCTCCATTCACGCCTCACGAAAGTGGAACATCGCATGTCAACTCTCCCCATTCGCCCGCTGAACGAAGTAAAAAACCTCGCTGGCTCATTCACCACTTCATCCCCGCCGCATCATCCATTCCCTCAAATCCCTCTACCACCAACTCTACACTCGCTTCACTCTCTCTGCTTGCTCCACCCTTGGTTAAACCACATGGAGAGACGACGGCAATTCGCAATCCATACCTATCAGCTAAGACGCTTTCTCCCGGCCGTCTCACATACTCTGGTCCATGTTACGCCAAGTAACGGCTCGATACACTTACCATTAAACTGGGGCAACTACTGGACACCCACTACATTCCCCAAAAGTCCCGGCCTTCAACCACACCACTCTCCAAGCTTATTCCGTACACTCTCTCACGCACAATCAGTCTAACCCTAGAGTCATTTACCACCACTGCTGCTTTCACCAACGTCCCACTTTCCCACAATCACATCATATCTATGTCAAGCCCACCACAAACGTCCCATGCCTTTCACGGTTTCTTTCAGCAAGTGCTACACACTGCACTCGAACGTCGGCCGCATCATCTCAACCCCAGATCGACACATACCGCATACGCTTCTCCTGGCAGTTTTATACTGCACCACATTCAACGCACCATTAATTCGTCATTTCTTCCTCGGCTTCTCTCCTCCTCTAAGCTCTTTCACGTATCCGGCACCTTTCCGGAACAAGAAAACCGAGTGGAATCACAATTTGCCCTCCCTTTCATCTTAACAGTGTCGACCCACACGTTTATCCTTTTAACAATCCTCTCATCAGGTGGTCCCTACACATCCACATTTTGGCAAGTCCTTTTCCGTTTCCCGGTGCCATTGCCGCAATCATTGCCCAAGCGAAGCACTTGTGGGCACCTCAGCACACTGACAACCTCCTTTCACCCTAAAAGGCCTTCCAATGCAACCAACCTCGTCCCGCCTACAAGCACGTTTTCTTATTGCACTCGTAACTTCATTATATCACATTTTTTCCCACTTTCCGCAGGTTGCACTCTTTCTTTCTTCCTTTCGCATTCCTACTCACACACGCACACGTTTCCATAAATATTCCTCTCTCAATCCCTCGCCCTTTCAACAGTCCCTCTCATACATGGTTCTCTCAGTAACACTTCCCAAAAGCGCCAGGATAAAAAACGGAATCAGTGTCGGCCATGTAACGAGGAGAGTAAGGGAAAGGCTAGGAGGAATCTGAAATGGAAAGGGGGGAAGGAAGAAAAGGAAGGGGAGGGGGAGCTCTCCCCCGACCTCTCCGATGAGAACGAACAAGCGCACGTCGTCTTCGCCTGACTGGTCGCGAGCGAGAACTACTGTAACCGGAGGGTGGAGCGGACAGCGCTGCTACATGTCCAGTTCTCCTTCGAGACGGAAGGCGCCTATGCACGACGTGTGCAGTGGATTTTCTGGCGAATCCCGGCAGCTCGAGGAGTCTCCCGCTTGGTCTGTCACGTCGTATTGTCGCAATCGTTTAGATATGAAGAAGGTGGTTGATGCTCTATCGTTGCATTGGCGGCAGCGGGAATAAGGATGGACATGCTCCTGTGGTGTGGACAAAGGGGCTGTCCCAGGCAGTTGAAGAGTTTTATGTTTTTAACGCATTGCCTTCCCGCTTAGCACTTGTTCGAGGAGGGCTGTGGTCTACCGAGCATCCCAGTTAAAGCGCGGGCACGCTCGCAAAAGGGGATGTTACTTGCACTGAGCGGACAGCGGCTGCGGCGGATCCCTTTTCGTCGTTAGTTCATTGGAGGTTGCATGGGGGACTGAGAGTCGTCATCCCGTCGCTCAGTCAGCCTCGATTTACCCGAAGTCGTTTGTGTCAAAGTTTCGCGCGCGGCCGGCACGTGCCAACCCGCGGCAGACCGCGTAAGAAGAAGAAGAAGAAAAGAAGAAGAAACTCCTCGAGCTCCTCAAACGTCGGAAAGTCACTGCTTGCGCGAAGACTCCCACTGGAGGCGGCTAGCGGAATCCAGCTTCTCCACTAGGATGTGGACGAACCAGTCGTCCCAATGCTCTACCGGGCGACCCATTGCCCGGAAGGAGCGCGATGCCTGATTCACGGCAGGCATCGCAATGCCTAATCAGGCGGTTTATCTCTGTCGCAGATGGTTTCGTCACTAGCGTAGCCGAGAGGAGGACACGCATGTGCGTCGCGAGTAGCACCCGTCGGTTGTCGTATCTCGACTCCAATTCTTCTCACGCCGACGAGTATCCTTCCGAGAAAACCTCGATATTCGCCACGACGGCCGCGGCCTCCACGGTGAGGCTTGCCTTCAGATACTGGAGTTTCTGCACCGCGCCGAGCCCGTTCACGTCGTGAACTAGCGATGCGATTTGAAAAGGTCGCGAAAACCCTCCCATTCCAACTGATCGCCGCTAAAGGTCGGCAGATTTATTTTCGGCAATTGGATTTGCCTCATAACCGCACTCAAGTCATCTTTTGACTCCGTGGTTTTGGCCGGTGGGATGTACGAGCGGGAGTTGATACGAGCCTTCATATTAACATAAAGTTCCTCGGTCGACGAATAAATGTCCCGTTTCATATAGCCGGACGCGTCCACCTTTTCAAAATCCATGAGCGAGTAATGAGCGTCGTAAAACGTCGACCAGTATCTTTCTAGTAATTCAAGGCGCGCCGAAAGAAACGATCGAGTCATTTTATTTTTCCCGATTTTAACAAGGTTATCCCAAAACCGCTCGATGAAGCCGGCTGTGATCATTTGTCTTTTCAGCGCGGCCTCCATCGTGGAGCTTATACGAGACGGAAAAACGAGCGTGAAAACAAAGCGCGACGATCTTACGTGAAAATCCGAGAAAGTGAAGTGCGCTCAGCTGATCGCGGTCGCGAACACGTAAACGCAGCGTGCGCGGAGCGACGGATCGTCCAAATCGATAGGCAAGACGGGCGCGGAGCGCGGAACGGCATTAGGCGGGAGAATCGGAGCAGCGGGCCCTCGAACTCTAGGCAAAGCGCGCGCGGGGGCGTGGAACGGCACTATTGTCTCTATCGCGAGATCACTCTCGCACTTCACTTATTCCACTGATCGAAACGTCAATGTCGCAAATGTCACTGACTATAATGATTGTTAATAATAAATTGTCCAGCAATGTCTAATGTCTAGCAATATTGAGAATATACAAGTTTAGAAAGAGATAAGATCGCTTACCGTGTGGTCGGAGTCGCGCACACGAATCCGGCTCGAAGGACCAGTAATGTTCTTGTCTCGCCGTTCGATTGTTCGTTTGAATACGGTTGGAGGCAAAGAGGGATGAGTTTTGGAAAACGGGGCAGGATCCGATAACACTTTACTCAAACTTACCTTACTCCACTCACAAGTATATTTTAAGATAAATTACAGGCATAAAGACAATAAATGTTTGCTTATGTTAAAAGGTCGTTTGCTCGCGTGACCAACGAGAGAGCTCAGCTCGCAAACACTGCCCGGAAAAGGCGCGCAACGGTAAGCGCGGGGCCCTCCTTTCCCCTGTCCCGAGCTCCTCGATCCACCCTGCAAGTAAGGAGAAGGACGCCCGCGCTGCCAAAGAGAAAGGTGACAAATATATAAAAACCGTCGAGAATGCTGAATTGTCGCTCTGACAAAAGCCGAGTGTCGATCCAGAGATCGAAAACATGTTTTCGATTGTGCGACCTCGGTCTCGGACATCGAGATCAAGTGTGGATCAGCGATTCTCGGCCGCCGGTATTTCGTCGGTTTTTTGTTCGCTCTCCAAACAATTTCTTTAAATTGAAATTGCCGCGCTTTTGAACGCGGGTAAGATAGAGAGCGTTCTGTACGAGAAGAAGAAAAACCACACCACGTGGTGAAATACACGAGAAAAGGAATTATCAGAGAAATTAGAATAGTGATCAAGGACGGTGGAAAGAGGGAATTGATGGATTGGAGAATAAACTTTAATTGACGTTTCTTTGTTCTTACAGGTGAGAACGTTTGTAAATAATGTAAATACTGTAATAACCGACAAAATAAATACTTTGTTCTTACAGCAACGTGATTTGGTTTGATCAAATCTCGAAAAATAAAGAGTTATCTTATAAAACGTCAATTCGTTTATGATAAAAAAGAAGAAAATAGACTCACTAAAATTTGGGTTTACGATAAGAGGATCGGCAGACGAGAAATCAAACATACTGTGCCTAACCTCCATAGATACATTGGATGGCTGTTCTTTCATTATCCCAGATGAATATCAGCCAATAAATTTGCATACAGAATTGATAAAAACACAAGCATTGGCTAAGATAAAGAAGACATTAACAAAAAGACACCTGTATAAGATTTAACGTTGTAGGATGCCGGGTTAACGTGATCAAATGATTGTACGCGTTTTGAAACGGTTTAAATTAGTTTATTCACTTTTACAAGTTCGTCGCGTACGAGACTTATGTTTCTCGGCGCTCGCTCTCTCGAGGACTGACTCGAGGGCTGCGCGAATTTCGGAGCTCGCGTAGGGCGGCAGCCGATCGGGGTCCTCGATTGGACCATCAGAAAATCAGGCGATGTACACACGCCAATTAGCGGCGAGTGTACACGTTGGTTTCACGTGTTTCCTTGGCGTAAACACTAAGGAATTTAACAAAAAGCATTCTAGAAAATTCGTTCGTCCTCGAGGATTCGCTCCAAAGAACGAATTTTCAACAACACCAATTCAAAAAAATTGTAATCAAGTTATCTGAGGAACTACGTACAGTTTATTTGGATGAAGAACTAAACTTACAATTCAATGAAATTTTTCTAGAAGAAAGAATGGAGATACAATCTGCTGCTAGATCCGTGGAAAAAACTTCAAAAGAAACCGTAACAAAATTGTTAGATAAATTATTGGAAGCAAAGCAACGAGACTCTGAACAACAAAATCTAGGGAAAATAGCAGGAAAATTTACAATTGAAAAATTCTCAAATAAAAACCCTAACGCGTACCAATGGGTAAACGATTTTGAAAAAGAATGTGAACGCTTTAACATAAAGGAAGACAAAGGAAAAATTGAAATTTTTAAGCTGTTCCTGGATAAATCCAGCCGAGATTGGTATAGCTGTATGATGATGAAACTCACAATAAATTCAGAATGGAGAAAATGGAAAAAAAATTTTGTGCGAGAACCTTCGATTTGTTTTAATTTTCCGCGCAGAGGCAAATTTATTTATTTATAAGTCGGCTCGCAGATACGAAGGAGACTGGATGCGGAGAAAATTGTAAAGGTGGAGAAATTCACTTTTGAGGCAAAGCAGTTTTATTCAAAACTCTCGCAGACAAGATTAAAACGCGGAAGTTCGCTCTAGAACGAGATAAATTCGCGCGATGCTCTTTTCGCTGATATACACGGAGACGTCTCTTCAGTTCAGACTCCTCGAGTAGACTCATTTTTGATCCTCGCGGAATTCGGCAGCTAAGGGGGCGATCGATCATCCGATCGACGCGTGGCACACGTGCTGAAATCCTATTCGCGGACGATTGCCCCATCACGCTCCGAAACGCGAGACAAAGGCGAGTTTTTGTAGATTCCTCGCTCGCGGAATCGAAAACAACCAGAATAACATCTCGGCGTCGAATATTTTCAATTTCTACGATTGACCTTGCTTCGTCGCTCCGAAAATACGTGCCAATTTTAAACATACCGCCCGCCTCGCATTTGAACGTATGCGAATATGCGAAATATAGCCAACGGTAGTCTTCAACGTACGATGAAGACAATAAATCAATTTTCAATCAACCAAGAAATCAAACAAGAGATCAATGCAATAATTCCTTGCGATCGAATAACGAGGGCAAGTAATCAGAAGGTGAAAAACCTTTTACAATTTTCGAGTAAATATTTCTAAATTATAAAGACGCTCTCAATTTTCAATAGGCACTGAGCCTTAGCAAATATTCGCCTCTTTCGGCTGTTCGAGCACGCAAATACAATTATACATGTTTCGAAATTCTACCGACAATGCGATGGGTCAAATAACAAAGTCATAAATGCGATACCTGGCTCGAAAACCACGCCGAAGAGGAGAATATTGCCTAACATAGTAGATTTTGACGCTAAATACATAAATCACACCCGAAATTTATCAAATAATTACAATCTAAGTTTAACGCAAGTACAATTTTTCAAATATTGCTATTGATTGGCAGCCGGCACAGTAGCATAATTGGTCGTTTCAGGATCGAGCTCGCAGTTCTCACCGTAACTACTCGCACGAGTCCATCCGAGCCGGGATGAATCTGCGTGACTCGCGCTAGGTTCCACTTGCTCGGAGGGAGCAAGAGATTCTTCAACAAGGCGAGTTCTCCTATGCGAAAACAAGACGTTTTTTCCGACCACTTACGCCGCTGCTGCAGGGAGTGCAAGTAGTCTTGCGACCACGAGCGCCAAATCTGTTCGACTAAAGAATGGACCATCTGCCATCGCGATAGTCGATTCGCATTACTTTCGAGCACTGACTCCTCCGGTATCGCAATTATGGGGCGCCCGATCAGGAAATGACCCGGAGTGAGTGCCGATAGGTCACTCGGATCGTCGCTTAATGCCGCGATCAGACGAGAATTTAAGCACGCCTCGATTTGGCATAATAACGTCGCGAATTCGGCCTGTGACAGAGTTCGCGAACCGGCGACTCGTTTTAAGTGCGACTTGAGACTTTTGATTCCCGCCTCCCATAGCCCACCGAAGTGAGGAGCCGCAGACGGAATGAAGTTCCATTCAATTTTGTCATTTGCAAGGATGTCGTGCAGTGACGAATCCTTCATCAAGGCGCTGAACGCGTCGTTCAATTCCTTGTCAGCCCCGTGGAAGTTCGTTCCATTATCGCTATATAGCTTGGACGGCAAGCCCCTTCGGCTCACAAATCGCCGAAAGGCGGCGAGGAACCCAGCGCTAGAGTAGTCTTCGACTAGCTCTACGTGGATTGCTTTCGTGACGAGGCAGATGAACAAAGCTATATAATTTTTTCTGGTTTTTTTGGCCTCTGCCAACGAACGGCGTGACTAAGAAAGGGCCAGCATAATCCACTCCCGTATGAGCAAATGGAGACGACGGATTGACGCGTGGAGACGGGAGGTCTCCCATGAATTGGCTCGAAAGTTTAGCCGAGTGACGTACGCAAGGGATGCATTGTCTTATATATCCCTTGACGGAGTTTCGCCCTCCCATTAACCAATAATTCTGAAGAAGGGTGCGCAGCACGATTTGAACTCCACCGTGGAGTGTACTCTTATGAGCTTGAGCGATTAGAAGGTAAGCGAGTTGTCCGCGCGGCACGATTACGGGATGTTGCTCATCGTAGCTAAGAGCGGAGTGTCGCAACCGCCCGCCAAGCCGGAGTACCGAATCTTTTCCTAAGAATGGAGCAAAAGTTCGAAGGGAACTCCTTTTTGAAATCGTGGCAGTCTTTTGCAAAGTTTTGAATTCGACCTTGAAAGCTCTCCGCTGGACATAAGACAGCCAGAATTGCTCGGCCCGTTTAAGCTCGTCGACGCTCAGTGTCGAATCTTTTTTAAATTTACGAACCTTTTCCTTCCGCAGTAAGGCAAGAAACCTGTGGACGTAAGCCGTAACTCGGACGGGCTTCGTCCAACTTGAAAATTTGTAAAGTAGATCCCACTCTTCTTCACCTTCAATGTGAAGAACTTTGGTTTTTCGCAGTTCAGCTGAAACTTGCTGTAGTTCATTAGTGGGTCTAGTATTCGTCATATCATGAATCGGCCAAGCCGTTAAAGGTTGCCGAAGCCATGGTGGTCCCGTCCACCATAGCGAATGCGACACTAACTCAGACGCGGATAGCCCGCGCGACGCACAATCCGCCGGGTTCTCTGCCGATGGTACGTGACTCCATCGAGTAGATGGCAAATTGTTCTGTATTTCAGCCACGCGGTTGGCCACGTATGTGTTCCACTTTGATGGGTGCTGGCGCAACCACGCCAGAGCTATCGTGGAATCCGTCCAACAATGGATCGGAGTTCCAACTAACTGCAACGAATTAACAGTCCACTTTACGAGGCGACTCAATAACACTACCGCGTTTAACTCTAGACGCGGGATGCTCACGGTTTTCACGGGCGCGACCTTTGTTTTTTGCTGCGATTAAATTTATTGCGAAGTCTGAAAGCGAATGATAGACGCGAAGATATACGACGGCGGCATAAGCTCGATTTGACGCGTCAGCAAAACCGTGTATCTCTAGCGCGAGAGTTTGTGGACCTTGACCAGTCCACCGTGGAATTTTGATCATTTCTAATTTGTGAAATTCTGATACAAAATAATTCCAACGGGACGTTAACTCATCGGAGATGAGAGAGTCCCATTCGCAATGTAACAACCACAGCTCTTGAAGTATTATTTTTGCCACGATCACGACGGGAGCGGCCCATCCGAGAGGGTCGTAAAGCCTCGCGATAAATGAAAGAATTGAGCGTTTGGTAGGAACGCTGGGGGTGGTCGAGTTCACGACCAAGCGAAACACGTCTTCGTTAGGCATCCATGACAGGCCGAGAACTTTAAGTGAATCTTCCGTCAGGATTAGATGATCGGTTACTTCCGATTGGTCAACAGACAAATCATTGAGAAGTTCGATCGAATTTGAAGCCCATTTCCTTAATTAAAATCCCCCCTTTTTTATTAACTGCATCAATTGAACGCGAGTATTTTTTAAAGATTTTATATCATCCGCGCCAAACAGGGCGTCGTCTACATAAATAGACTCTCCTAGGATAGGAACCGCGGCCTTGAACTTTTCTCCCTCGTCAAGGGCGAGCTGTTTCAATACTCGCATTGCGAGATACGGAGCGGGAGCGAGACCGTAAGTGACCGTTAACAAGCGAAAATGTCGAACGGGCGCTTCCGCTTGAGGACGCCAAAGAATTCTTTGGTAGTCTGAATCTTGCTCATAAATTTGAATTTGCCGAAACATCTTGGCGATGTCGGCCGTACAGACGAAGCTCCACCGTCGCCATCGCGATAACACGGCAGGTAGATCTTGCTGTAATTTGGGCCCTATTAATAAAAAGTCATTCAACGACGTACCATTCCTAGTTCGGCACGACGCGTTGAAAACGACCCGTAATTTAGTCGTGCAACTATCTTCCCGAATCACGGGGTGGTGCGGAATGTAAACGGGCAAATACTCGGTTTTTTCCGACTCGTCGACGCTAGTCATATGTCCGAGGGACTCGTATTCCGCTAGAAATTCGTTATACTGCGAATACAGTTCCAATCGATTTCTCAATCTGTTTTCCATACGGTTGTACAGCGACCGCGCAATGGAAAGAGACTCTCCGATTTCGATCGGAGGATCACATTTAAAGGGTAGTCGAACGACGTATCGTCCGTCGGACAACCGACTATGCGTCTGCACGAAGTGTCGCTCACAAATCTCTTCCTCCTCCGTGAGGGGAATTTGAGGCGCGATCTCCTCATCTTCCCAGAACCGCTGGAGAAGAGTGTCTATCTCTTGACCGAGAACGCAATTTAAAACGGCTTCTTTTGAAGCCTTCCGTTTATTTTCGGTCGGACCGGAAATAATCCAACCGAGCGCGGTTAGTTGAGCTGTGGGGGTACCGAGCGGACCTTGCCTCAAGTCGCGCATCAAAAGTGAGCCATAAACGTCGGCTCCAAGAAGCAAGTGAATTTGATGTTTGCTCGACGGATCCGGATCCGCGAGGGAAAGGCCCTTCAAGTGAGGCCACAATTCGACAGGTCGAACTCGCGAAGCCGCGTACGACGTGATCTTCGGAAACACGTACACTGTGATTGGAAATACCGAGTCGGATTTCGCGCACGGAGTCATTCGCAAAGACACGCGCGACTTTGCGGCACCCGTGTAGGTTTCCCCGAATCCTTTGATTTGTAAATCGGTTCTTTGTCGCCTGGTCCGTATGGTTTGACAGAAAGATTCCGATATAAAACTAAAATTGGATCCCTGATCCAATAGCGCGCGAACCTTAAAGCGTCGGACCTCAGCGGTGTGGATGTTCACCCACGCGGTTGCGAGAAGAACCGCCGGAGTCGTAAAGTCCGGCGGCTCGATTGTCTGGACGCTGGCCACGGCAGCGTTATTGGAACCGTCCAAGGCGTCGGACTTCGCATTCGTTTTCACGCTCGGTTTCGCAGCTTCCGAACCTTTTCTGACAGCTGACGATTGATAATTTTCGGAATGCAATAAAGAATGATGAGACCGACTACAGTGGTTGCATCGCTGTTGGCTCGAGCAATTCGGCGAAATATGCCCCGAGCGCAAGCAATTAAAGCATACACGATTTTTGCGAGCGAGCTCATTTCGTTGTTCAACTGATTTTTGACGAAACGGCTCGCACTTTATCACGAAATGATTGCCTGAGCAGCATATGCACTTGACAGCGGAGACGTTATGCATTGACGAACGCGGCTTGTCTGGCTTTTGATTAACACTTTCTCTTGAAACTTCCGCGAAGTCTGACAATCCGCGGATTCGAGTCGTAAGAAATTCATGAATATCTTTGTACGCCGGAATTGAAGTTATAGAGGAACACTTCAAGTTCCACTCGCTTCGCGTTTTTTGACAGAATTTTTGTGAGACGCAATAAACAAGCATATCGTCCCACTGAGCAACCGGTCGACTCAAATTCGTCAGCGCGGCCAGCGATGCAGCCACCGTGTCTCGCAATCTCTTTAACTCGCCTACGCTTTCATGTTTCATAACGGGCATGCTCATGAAAGCATGCAAGTGAGTATTAATCAAGGTCGCCTCATCATCATATTCGGCAATTAAGAGTTGCCACGCCGATTCGTAATTCGGATCCAAAATCTTTAAATTATTTATTATTAAGGCAGCGTCACCGATGACACTTGTTTTCAGGTAATGAAACTTTTGAGTGTTAGTGAGCGTACCGTTACTAGCAACGAGAGACTCGAAAGTGTTCTTGAAGCTTTCCCATTCGGAAAACTTCCCCGAAAATTTCGGAAGCGTAATACGAGGCAACTGGAAACCATTATTATTACTGTCGCGAAAACGAGGAGTCAGTGCTACGATCGAGAGAAGGCGGTGAAGAGACGCTTAATTTACTTATCATATCACGGAGCGTATCGGCCGTCTCGAGGTAGACATCCTCAGCGATTAGAAAATCTTCATCGACGAAGTAGGCAACCTTCGCCCGTTCATCTGAAGACGTAGATTGTAAGAGCTTGACGTGGAGCTCCCTGCAGGATGCCCAGAGCGACGTAAGCTCGTCCAATCGTCCTTGAATTTTTGGCAGGGTAATATTGACCTTAGCCAACTTCTTGTAATTCACGAGCACGCGTTTCACTTGAGAGATCGTGTCTAATTGCGCGATCAACAGATCTTTTGCTGTCGACATTTTTTTCGGAGCAACGTCAGTAGTACAGACGGAAAGATTTGCGGACGCTTCCTCTATCGAACGCGACGCGTATGTCTCAAGTTTGACTTGAGACCATTGATTATGTCAGGCGCGTGAACGGCGCGGACGGCAAGAGTTCGCGGACGACCTTGTTGTCGAAACGCGACGAATTTGTCTCAAAAGAGACCACTGAGTATGTCGGGCGCGTGAACGGCGCGGACGGCAAGAGTTTGCGGACGACCTTGTTGTCGAAACGCGACGAATTTGTCTCAAAAGAGACCACTGAGTATGTCGGGCGCGTGAACGGCGCCGACGGCACGAGTTCGCGAACGACCTGACTGTCGAACGCGACGAATTTGTTTCGAAAGAGACCACTAAGTTTTGTCTCACGAGTCGAATTGGGTTTTGACGACGTGAATCGGAGTCTACCCGTACACTTGTTTCTCGAGAGCGAACTCGACACTTGGTTCCTGTCTCTTCTTTTGCACACTCGTTTGTAAGACGATGTGCTTCTATTGTCCACCCGCGCTTTTTCACTGTCCGCGAGAGTCACACGAAAATCACTTTCTCCGTTTTACCTTATCGTCCTCGTTATCTTCACAATCCGGCTCGAAGGACCATTTTACTTCTGTGCGAGAACCTTCGATTTGTTTTAATTTTCCGCGCAGAGGCAAATTTATTTATTTATAAGTCGGCTCGCAGATACGAAGGAGACTGGATGCGGAGAAAATTGTAAAGGTGGAGAAATTCACTTTTGAGGCAAAAAAGTTTTATTCAAAACTCTCGCAGACAAGATTAAAACGCGGAAGTTCGCTCTAGAACGAGATAAATTCGCGCGATGCTCTTTTCGCTGATATACACAGAGACGTCTCTTCAGTTCAGACTCCTCGAGTAGACTCATTTTTGATCCTCGCGGAATTCGGCAGCTAAGGGGGCGATCGATCATCCGATCGACGCGTGGCACACGTGCTGAAATCCTATTCGCGGACGATTGCCCCATCACGCTCCGAAACGCGAGACAAAGGCGAGTTTTTGTAGATTCCTCGCTCGCGGAATCGAAAACAACCGGAATAACATCTCGGCGTCGAATATTTTCAATTTCTACGATTGACCTTGCTTCGTCGCTCCGAAAATACGTGACAATTTTAAACAAATTTTATTGAGACATACGCCAATAAAGGATGGTCGGCAATTAGATATGCCTTTTCATTCAAATACCAATCAGGACCTCTGCTGGATTACGCCATCAAGAAAGAAAAACTTTTGCTGGAAATAAGAAAATCAATTGATATAGGTACACTAATAGATTTGATAGCGACAGGCCTTCCAAACTTCGTGTCAGATAGAATTGACAGGGAAACTTTAACAACAACTGAAGACTTGTACAACGAAATCGGAAAACTAGAACATCTGGCAAACAAAAAAAAATTTGAAAATAATAAAAATACAAAAGACCAAAAAACAAAAGAAAAGGAAGGAAAAAACCCTGTACAATCTGTAAAGAAAAAAAAGTATACGATACCACCCCGAACACCTATGCTGGTTCAAATCCGAAGAAAATAAGCAAGAAAAGAAAAACTCTATAAAACATGTTAACAACTCAGTAATAGAAACGAAATTAAACGAAAAAGAAACAAAAAACGAGCAGTAACACCATTAATAAAAGTCAAACTAATAGATCTATTTGGAATTTATGATTCAAGCTCAAATGTCTCTCTGATCAATTCTAAAATATTAAAATTAAAAGGAAGAAAAAACCATTCCAACAACGCAGATTTAATAACAATTAATGGTGTTAAGAAAACAAGTGGTTTGACAACTTTAAAAATTAAAATCTATAAAATAGAAAAAGAAGTCGATGTATATATCATCGATAAAGAAAATTTTATATATGATTTTCTAATTGGATTAGACATGATTAAAGAATTTAAACTGGTCCAGAATGAAGATCTAAGAATAACTCAGAAAAATAACTCAAATCAACAAAATAAAACTAGAACAGAAGAAATTTCTACGAATTTACATAATAATAACGAAGAAAAAAAGTCTCTAGTAAATTTTAATGAACAAGTAAAAAAAGAAAATTTCAAGATAAAAATAAATCACCTGACTCTTAGACAAAAAAGTGATATAAGCGAAATGATTGAAAAGTATAAAACAGTATTTGCAAAGGACAAATATGATATCGGGTTAGTGAAAGAATATGAAGCACGAATAGACCTATTTATTGACAAATACTGTAGTAAAAGGCCCTACAGATGTACTGAGCAAGATAAGAAAGAGATTGAAGGGCAAATATCAAAACTATTGGAAAAAAAAACTTATAGAAGAATCCTACAGCCCATTTGCGGCACCAGTAACCTTAGCTTTCAAGAAAGAAGAAAACAAAAAAATTGACTATGCATAGATTTCAGAGACTTGAATAAAATAGTAATACCTCAAGCCCAACCTTTTCCACGGATTGAAGATCTGGTAATAAAGACAAGAAATTGTGAACTTTTTACAACGCTGGATATAAACTCTGCGTTTTGGTCAATCCCCCTAAGGATTGAAGATAAAAATAAAACTGGATTTGTCACTCAGAATGGACACTATCAATGGACTTGCCTACCCTATGGACTAAAAACATCACCAGCGATTTTCCAAAGAATACTTGGAAATATACTAAGAACATACAACCTCACGGACTTCGCTGTAAACTACATAGACAACATCTTAGTATTCTCAAAATCCTTTCCGGAACACATAAACCATTTAAGACAACTATTGGAAGCAATAAAGAAGAAAGGGTTCAGATTAAAATTTACTAAATGCACATTTGCTGAAAACTCAGCGAAATATCTTGGTCATATTATACAAAATAACTCAGTTAAACCAATAAAGGATAATTTAATTTTAATAAAAAATTTTCCAAATCCGAAGACTAGGAAAAATATCAAGCAATTTTTAGGAAAAATAAATTTTTATCACGACTATATACCAAAGAGAGCAATAATCTTAGATCCACTGCATAACTTTCTGAGAAAGAATTAAAACTTTATATGGTCAGACGAATGTCAAAAATCATTCGAGACAACTAAAGAACTGCTATGTTCGAAACCGATCTTGGCAATATTTGACCAAAACCTACCAATAAAAATATACACAGATGCTTGTTTAAAAAACGTCGGTGCAGTTTTAAAACAAACGCAACCAGATAAAACAGATAAACCAGTGGCATATTTTTCAAAAAAATTAAATAAAAATCAAGAAAGAAAGAAAGCGATATACTTAGAATGCCTAGCAATCAAAGAGGCCATAAAACACTGGCAGTACTGGCTATTAGACAAGTCATTCACAGTATTCTCGGACCATAAACCACTAGAAAACATGAATATCAAATCAAGGCCGGATGAAGAACTAGGAGACCTGACCTATTTCTTATCGCAATATAATTTTAAGATCAAACATACGCTAGGAAAGAAAAATGTGGAAGCAGACTGCTTGAGCAGAAACCCAGTACTGGAAGCAGACGAAAATGAAGATAAACAGTGCGACCAACCACAGAGAGTCGCAGTCCGGAAGAGAATCTCAAGTCGAAGGAAGCGGCGATCCAGCAGCAGAGCGAGTCGACCGCCAAAATGTAAATAGAATAACATCATTTAATTTTAAGTATTAAGTTAAGATAAATAGTCTAGAAGCAATTTAATAATATAATAACCATAAACAATCATTTCAGTAAATTTTCTTTTTGTATTGTCAAAGTTTGAGTTTAGAGTTAAAACATACTAGAATACAATCAAACAAATAAAAGATATGTATTTTAAACATTTTTAGTTTAATTATGCAAATTTAGAAAAAATCATAAAAGTCGGCAAAAATTAAGTTTAAATTTCCGAACACAATAAAATACATTTAAATAACAAAAAGAAATGTAATCTTAACAATTTTATTTCATAAAAATCATTTTTAATAATTTTACCAAAAATCATTCTTAAGTTACGAAATATGTCAAAATTACGTTTAAACAACCAAATGACATGTATTTCAAATATTTTAAGTTAAGTTACGTTGATTTATTAAAGTATCTCAATTACTAGTCAAACATCACAAATAATAAGCATATTACAATTAAATAGCATAAATAGCTACTAGTAAAATATCTAATAAATCAACGAACTACGTTTTAGTTACAATGCGAAATATCACTTTGTCAAAATATTTGTATTCCGCTAAGTTAAGATATGAATATAATATCACAAGTTAATTTAAGCTTAAATATCAGTTTTGTTTAATGTCATATAGTCTTAGCAAAGAATAATGTTATTTATTATTTCTCGCGAAACTAACAGATATTTACATATATTAAACGATTAGAATATTATTCATTAAAACACAAATAAAAATTACAAAATAAATAAAATACTCAAAAATTACAATAAATAGGTTAAAATAGGTAGCAAGGATATGTACAAAGTATATTTATAATATAAAGTTATTTAAGATAAGAAAAACCAAAAAACAAGAACTCTCAGTGAGTCAAGCTTAGCATACCGCGAGCGCGCGAAATCCTGAATGGTCAGCGGACCACTGGTGGGGCGGCGAAACGCAATTGGCCGGTGGGCCAAGAGCGGGGCGAGCGTCTCGGCGGCTATATAAGCCGACGCCGAGAGAGCCCGGGAGTTCTATCTCCACCTAGAATTCACAAAGAGGACTTTCAGGAAAAGCATTCTTGAATAACGCGGACAAAGACACTTCGGCAACAATAGCGGTAGTAATACGTCGACTACTCTAAACCACTGTACGCGATACGCGGCGATAAAAAGTGTAACGAGATCGGCAAAACAAAAATTACGGTAACGAGCAATCGACCGAAAAGTATAATGTTAACGGGACTAAATTGTGACTCAGTGCGTGACCTGAAAAGAAAATAAATATTTATACTTATCAAGGTTAAATTAAACGTGTGAAGTCTCCCTCAGGGGCACTACAGACTCATCCCTGTAGTGTACGGGTGTCGCAATCCCGAGGTACCCGAGCTGGAGTGTGTGGTGATGGATGAATGGGGCGTGATGGGCGTGCAGGCCCTAAAAAGGACTTGTCCACTGCACTAGGTGAAGGAAAACACCGAAGATAACACCCGGGGGGGAGGCCCCGTTAGCCAGGCAAGGCAACCTCCTAAGGGGAAGGAAAACCCCCTGACAGAAAAAACCAATTTCTTCTTTTCAGAATGATGAGTTCCAAGAAAGAAGCGATCGTCCTGGGATCGGATACCAGGAACCGGCGTGGGGGGGGTGTAGGCCTGGCTCCCTCCATGTCGTCAACGGACGACAGGTCGTCTGCAGCTTTGCCGGCTGGGGCTGCAGACAAGACAGCGACAGTGCCGAGGAGTGAAAGGGACACGGTGTGTGAACGATTACGCGACCTAGCTCATAGCTGGGATACTCGTGATCGAAGTGTTGATCCGAAGGAACTTGCTGCGCGTATTCGCCGAGTCCTTCTGGATAAAGTGGTTCGGTGCTATCAGGCCCATCATGTATATAAGGACCTCGCGAAATACATGGACGTCTTTTTTCGGGAGTGTTCGCGACGTGAAACGGAGTTCTGTGCCAAACACGTTTGTGTACAGTTCTTCGAACCAGTTATTGCGGTTAGTACTGCAGACTCAATGACTGGAGAAACAGTAGATGGGGAGAGTGACTGTTTTCAGCCTCTTCCCTCACCGGAGAAAGTGCGTGGCGAGAGTGATGGTGAGGGGGGAGACGTAGGGGAGCCGTCCTTCATCTCCTTGTCATCACCAAGTTCTTCGGAAGATAAGGGGAACAAGCGAGATAAGTCCTGGGCTCCCGAGGATAAGAGGCTGCTGGTGGGCAGGAAGCAGTACCACAAGAAGCCCCCAGCTAAAAGTGGAGTGGAGAAGCGAGGTCGCCCAAAGACAACTGGGGACTATGTGGGCCTTGCAGCGGCCAAAGAGCGTTTGGTAGCTGCCGAGCGAGAGGAGCTCCGATTGGCCTACGCGCGTAGAATGCTGGACCCTTCTTTCGGGCCAGCTTTTGATGGAGGCGTCGCTCCCTCGGATGCGGGGTATCGTGCGGAGCTGCAGGGGGTCACCACTGCGGAGCTCCGTAAGATTGCAGGTAAGTTTGTCACCCAAGTGGAGAGGGTGGCTGGACTCCCTGGCCTTGAGGATTTCATGGCCGAGGAGCTCCTGGTCTCCTCAAGGAAGCTGGGTGGCATCCTTGATGAGGTGGTTACGAGGACCTCTTCGGAGGCCGATCCTCGTATGGATGCCCTGAGGAGCGAAAACCAGGGCTTGAGGACTCGCATCTCAAATCTGGAGCGCGAGGTGGAGCGGCTGACGGAGGAGCTAGCAGTTCGTTCGCTCGGCGATTCCGGATATAGAGGCGTTCTATTTTTCGGATAGAGGCGCCAAAGATAAGGGCGCAAGGAAGAAGAGACCTCGCCCGCCTTCTGCGGAGGGGTCTCCACCGGTATTGGCGGAGGGGTCTGCGGCTTTGGTTGCAGATGACCATCCATTGACGGAGGCTGGTGTGTCGTCCCTTCTGGATCGTCGCTTTCGTGACTTGAGGGGCGACATATCGCTTTCTGTGGTGGCCGCCATTAGGTCGGAGCTCGGGGGGCGGGATGGGCCCACTCCAATTTATGGAGTGGATCCCATACGCGTGCCCTCCTTGAGCGTCGGTAGTGGCGCGGTTGCGCCGGGGATTGGCTCTGTGCCTGGGGGCTCTACCGCCTCTGCTCTCGCGGAGGTTTCGGTGGATGCCTCTGGTCCTGGAGCCTCCACTGAGAAGAAGAAGAGGAGACGTCGCGGACGGAGGCCTGGACGACTCCCCCAGACGAAGATGCGTGCGGAGGTGGGTGTCTTGAGGAGGGGGCCCACCCGTGCGAAGAGGAGAGATACTGTTCTTCGCCCCCCCTCTGCGTCAGTGGTTTCGTTGACGATTCAGGGGGGTGCGGACGCGAGATCTTATGCCTCCGTCCTCTCGGAGGCCAAATCGAAGGTGGAAGTGAAGAGGCTGGAGATCGGCTCGATGAGGATGAGGAGAGGGGCAACCGGTAGCATATTACTGTCGGTTCCCGGGAAAGATTCGGCGGCGAAGGCGGATGCTCTGGCGTCCAAGTTGAGGGACGTCTTCCCGGCTGAGCGGGGCGTTAAGGTTGGTCGCCCCGCTCGGTTGGAGGAGATCCGATTAAGGGGCCCAATGTTCTCTGTCAAAAGACAGAGAATATTGGATGAGGTTGCCCTGGTTGGGGGCTGTCGAGTGGAGGACCTCAAGGCTGGGGAAATTAAGTTGTTTCCCAATTCGTGCAATGGCACGATTTGGATTCGCTGCCCCACCGGCGTGGCGCGGAAGCTGCTGTCGGCGAAGAGGCTGTCGGTCGAGGGGGGGTGGGCGACTTTGGAGGTTACTCGTTTGGCTCGCCGCCCCCTCCAATGTTACCGGTGCCAAGAGTTTGGCCATTCGGCCAATGTTTGTGGTGCTGAAACAGACCGAAGTGGTCTGTGTTATAGATGCGGCGGACCGGGGCATAAGGCGGCCGATTGCGTGGCGCCGCCCCGGTGTTTTTCGTGTGAGTCCAGGGGGAAACCAGCTGGACATCGTGTTGGGTCGGCATCTTGTGCTCGCGTTCGTGTCCCTCCTAAGAGGAGCGGGGGGGGCACTCTTGCTGCTGAGCGCGCGCAGTCTCCGGGGCGCCCCGATGGGGGGCCTGCGAGCCCGGAGTGGACGAGGGTAGACTGCGGCCGGGGGCGGGGGAAGTCGCGGAGAGGCGGCTCCCCTGTGCCGGGCTGCAGTTCTGCCCCCGATGTTTAGTGTCGGTTTTGTCCTTTGTTGTCGTAGTGTGTAGCGGTGGGTGCGGGGAGTTCTGGGGAGGTTGCCGAAAGGTGACTCCGTGGTCTCCCTGCCCCGCCAAGTTTATGTTGTAGGTTGCGGCGATGGGTGATGGAGCGCCGGGGAGGTTGCCGAGAGGTGACTCCGCGGCCTCTTCACCCACGCCAAGTTTATGTTGTTCATAGTTTATTGTCTTTTGTCATAGGTGGGAGTAACAACCCTCCCACCTTTATTGTGGTTGGCCATAGCGCCTTGTTGTGGGCTCCCTTGGGGGCTGGGCCTGTGGCCCTTACTATGTATAATGTGGTTTGTGTACATGTTTCGTGCACGTTATGTACTGTAATCGTCCTGTGACGTTTTGTGTGTGGGTGGGTGACTGCGGTCACCTCACTTACCGGGTTGGCAGAGAGAGGGGTGGGGGCCCCGCTCTCATTGCACGTCGACCCTGGGAAGTCCGGGGGGAGCTAGTAGCCCGGCTCCCCTCGATGCCCTTTCGGGGCAAGGGATGTCCTCTCCGGGGGGATACCTGTAGTATCCTCTCGGGGGATGTGTCCTTCCTAAAGGACGCCGGTCGGGTGTCCACCGTGAAGTTATGCTAACGCGGTTCCGCGGTGGACAGTACCCATACGACCAGGGGCTTCAGTCAGGTTTGTTTTAGGTCGGTCCCCCGCCCGATAGTCCCTCGGGATACTACGGGCGGGAATCCACCACAAAGCCTCCTGACCCTCCCTCAGGGGTCAGGACGGCGAAGTTTGGTTTAGGCAAATTTCCTGACTATAAAAAAAAAAAAAAAAAAAAGGTTAGGTTAGGTTAGGTTAGGTTAGGTTAGGTTTCCCTCAGGGGCACTACAGACTCATCCCTGTAGTGTACGGGTGTCGCAATCCCGAGGTACCCGAGCTGGAGTGTGTGGTGATGGATGAACGAGGTGCTGATGGGCGTGCAGGCCCTAAAAGGACTTGTCCACTGCACTAGGTGAAGGAAAACACCGAAGATAACACCCGGGGGGGAGGCCCCGTTAGCTGAGTAAGGCAACCTCCTAAGGGGAAGGAAAACCCCCGACAGAAAAAAACCAATTTCTTTTTTCAGATGATGAGCGGCTCTAAAAAAGAAGAGACTGTCCTAGGGTCGGTAACTAGGAACCGGCGTGGGGGCGTCGTCATCAACGACAGGTCGTCCACGGATTTGCCGGCTGGGTCCGTGGATTGGAAAGCGACAGCGCCGAGGAGCAGGGGACAGAGGACGAGGTGGAGAACCGGCTCATCAAGCTGGCCATCCATTGGAGGATCGCAATAGGTCTGCTGATCCTAGGGACCTTGCGTTTGGGAGATGCGCCGGGTCCTTCAGGACGAGTCGGTGCGCGAGTTCCGGTATCTCGGGATATACCGTGCGCTGTCCCGATATGCCGGAAAGTTTTTGCGCAAATGCGCATCAGGTAGGACTGCGTTCTGCGGGGCGCATGAGTTGTGTCCCTAGTGGATCATTGAGGGATCGTCCTCGGGCCCCCCTCTCTGGAGAGGCTGCGTGGAGACAGCGATGAGGGGGCCCTTGAGGTCCACTATGGGTGAGGTGAAGACGCGTTGGGCGCTGCCTCTGCCTCCCCTGGGAGGTCGGATGGCGCGCCTCGACGTGTCGGAGCCCGGATTGCGTCTTAGCCCGGTGGAGGTCCTCGACCGAGAGCAGATCCTGGCGAACAACTGCCGGGCTTATGCGGAGGAAGTCGAGAGACTTGAAGCTCGAGTTGCCTCACTGGAGGCTCAAAATGTGAAACTCCTTGAAGAGCTGGAGTTGATGAGGAGATTGGCTGCTCCCCTTCCTCCCTCTTCTGGGGAGAAGGAAGCGCCCCCTCGAAAGAGGAAGTCGCGGCGGAAGCGAAGTAGGGGGGCGGACTCTGAACCGGAAATTTCCGGTGAGGGGACTGTCTCTGCGGTTCGGGGGACTCTATTTGAGCCCTCCTCTGATGTTGCTTTGCGGGATGAACCCACACCAGCAGCTAATAGCGCGGGTGGGTCTCCTTATCGATGAGCGTCTTTCTGGGGGCGCTTGGGGGCCTGAGGCGGGCCTGTATGTAGAGTCCCTCAGGTCCTCACTGGAGTCTCGGGGGAGTGGGGCAGTTTCTGGCTGCCTCCGCTCCCTCTACCAGCGAGGTTTCCCCTGTTCCTCCTCCATGCGTAGCGGGGGAGGCGGGGTCGTGGCGGTATATCGGCGGCCTGCTCTCCGGGGGCTGGGTTCCTGCTTCATCGGCGACTGTTTATGGTTGCCGGTGGTCGGGTGGCCTGGTCATTAAATAATCATATGCAAGAAATAGAGTCCCAAATTTAAGATTGGAAACTCATAAAACTAAAACCGAAAGAAAAAGGGGAAAAATGGCTCTAGGAATAGCACATATAAGAACTAGAAAATGAATCCGTCAATTTTCAAAAATCGGTGAAATTATTCTTAGATACGATAGATTCTAAAGTTAGTATTCAAAAAGTGTCGCCTTTTCCTAAAATAAAAATTTATCAAATCAATTTGTTATTTCCATACATATCGTTGCAAAAAAAGCTTCGATGCAAATGTCTCGTGTTTGCTATAATCGGAAAAACGAAAACAAAACATTTTGTGGCTCGTTCTCACGGGAATGGGCGATGGAGGGGCCCATTTTTATCCTCGATTTTAAAAAATATTACATAAATTTTTTCATTACCAAGTTACATATAATTATCAATAAAATTACTTATCATTCACATTGTGATGAATATATTTACTGAGCTTCACATGTGTGTATAAATTATTTACTGAGTTTTCTAATAAACGTTACAATTTTTTTTTTTCTAAAAGTATAATTTTTTAGAAAATAATGCTGCAAATAAAAGTTCCCAGTATTTCACGAGATATACATATTTGATATTACAGAATGTTTGTAGAAGGCAATTTTCATATCATTAGTCAACTTGATTATTTTATATTGATTAGTCTAAGTATTTATGTAAATTTATTCCTTGTAACATATTCTGCATACAGGGTAAAAGTCAATAATTGAACGGTTTACGAGATATTTTACATAATCTAACATATTTTGATATAAAAAATAAAAAATATTTTGTAAATAAAATATTTAGTTTTTGATAATACTTTTATGTATAGAATATTTATAGACAAAAAAAAAAGATACACAGTAAAAATATACAATTTGCTACATGCAGCTATTATATTTTTTCGTTTAAAAAAAAACATGTTTGTTGTTTATACCAATTGTTTCGTCTAATTATTCTATACATAAAAGCAAGATCATTGAAAACTAATATTTTAAAGAGTATTTTGTATTTTGGGATCAAAAATATTTAGTTAGGGAAATATCTCGAAATTATTCAATTCTTGGCTACATTTTCTTTTATTTTATGCAGAATATTACAAAAAATCTATTTACATAAACGCTTAGAATAATTATATATAAAAAAAATTAATTGACAAATAATAAGCTTGAAAATTGCCTCTTACAAACATTTCTATAACATCAACTATGCCTCCTTTTAGATACTAAAATTTTTATTTGAAAAAATTTTTTTCTACAAACATTTTTTAGCGATAAAATTTGTAACGCTTATTGAAACACCCGGTACTATTTATTACTCTCTATTTTCTCCCCTCTCTTCTCTCTCTCTTATATATATATATATTATATTATATAATGTTTTAGGCACGATTAAAAAATTTAAATTAGAAGGTTATCGTTCAGCTCGTTAAACCTTCAAATTTGAAAATACCAAGGAGCTTATGTCAATGTTTTCGCTCCTCGGTTCGCGTCACCGATGTTTTGTGTCAATTTAGACACGTATCATCCGGCTAAATGCGTGATTTTGGTTCCCCTTCTCAGTCGGGAAAATTGGGAAAGATTCGCCGTACGTGGCGATTCTCGTTCTTTTTCTGTAAGGAACCGTTGAGCGATAACATGCTCTCAAGTAATATAAACATTTTTAAAGTTAAAACGACTCAAAGTTACTCCGCCTTCAATATCTCCTAGCCACTGTCCCTTGGTTCCTACCTCGCGCTCTTTCGGAGCGGTCCCGGCTATTCATTCACGTTCACATTAAATCCTTAATAAAAAAAAAAACCTTCAAATCGTGAACAATATATATAAGGGTTAAATTATGTAAAATATCTCGTAAACCGTTCATTTTGACTTTTACTTGACTGTACGACATGTTTTAGCAATTTTTCTTTGATTGGCATTTGGGCAAGATAGTGATTCCCCGAGACAATTGAAACAAGTCTGTGTGTCTTGACGAAAGCCTTCCGATCGGCGCGGATTTATCTTGAGTTCACGACACGTCATAGCTGGTGCTTTTCGTGGCACAGTGCGCATTGTGGAGGGTCAATTCCGTGCTTTGCAACATGTCTTCGTCGTTCGCGAGGATTCCCGGATTTTCTTCTTGAGCGTCCGAATGCACGGCGTTGAGTGTGAACATCCGTCGAGTGATGAAGTCCAGAAGTTTCTCGTGCTGTGGTGGCTTATTGGAGTCGAATACGGAATTTTCCTATTCCATGCGAGTGTGTGCGTCGAATTGTTCGATGATCAGGGGGTTCAGGAGGTCCATTCCGTGTGTGTCAATGGGACGACCTATACTCTCCTGCGGCGTTGACGACTGACGGGGCGTTATGAATACGGTGCGTTCCTCAGCGGTTCCACTATTCCTCCTCGGGACGCGGTGAATACGGCGAAATTGCATCGGTAAGTTCCCTCTCGTTTCTCATAATGTTTTACACATATTACCTATGCACGTTCATAATTGTCTCTGTCACTGGTAACGAGCTTATTAACTTTTCAGCTTGTCCTTGCAAACTCGAACGAAGATGATGCAAGGCCTTCGAATTGGAGATTGTGGCGTTCTTACCGACGACGGACAAAAAGGTCCGGGAAAGTTGGCCACTCGGAGTAATCTCCCGAAAACTTAGGGGTCCTGATCCGAGTTAATGCGGTTCGGGAGCGGCTTCGTTCAACTTAACGGTTTCCGAGGCGGATTGAATGCGTTCCGCGTAGCCCTCCAAACGTACGCATTTTCAGTTAGGGCGTGGAGTTCTGAGGTAAAGTACTCACTGTCCCAAACCTATCTTCAGGGGAATGCGTAGCAGATCGTGCTGGGGTTCAAATTTCTCCCAAACTTGATCAAATCCTGATGCGGGTAGCGACGGCACTGAGGGGATGTTAAGGCGCTCATCTTTTTTCAGGTACTCCACCCAAAAGTGAGATTCTAACTCGGATCTCACGTTGACTTCTTTGTAGGGGTAGTGGCATCTATACTGTACACTCACTGTGTCTTTTTCAGGCATTTCACCCGTCTCTAAAGGGCGTTCACCCCACGTGTCGGCGCAACGACTTGATCCGGCTCGAAAGAAAAATATAAAGTGCGCGAACGCGTGAAGGAGGGGCGCGAATGGAGAGCCAATAAGCTAAGCCACTTTATTTGAATAACACAAGAGTTTAATTACTGACACAATTTACAATACATTTAAACAACAAAAAATTTAAATTAGATATCCGAAATTTTTAAAAATAGATTAAGCGATTCAAGCACGGTCTTTAGCGGTTTTTTCACAAGCGGATTGACAGCAATTTGCGTGTAAGAACTCGAAGACTCGATGCACAATTTTTTGGGTGCTTTTTTTTATCATTGCGGTGCTGAAACTTTACAAATTTTTAATGCGCCAATTAATTTCTGTGAAATTAAAGAGGCGAAGGTGACGCGAGGGCGCCTGGCGTAATTGGCTGCCCGTGATCTGCGCGAAATAAGTACGCGCCTGGCATGCGCGAAACGTTCGATAACGTGATTGATTGGCTTCGGAAGCCACGTGATTGCGCGGCAAATGTCTCTTACAAGGCTGATTAGGACGGTATCAGATATTTTTAGTTGAACTTGTTGTGATAGTTGACATATTTTTTATACTATCCTAATTTATTGCCTACTTGTTTGTCTCAGGTGAAACCCTTTTTTAATCGGTTTTTTTTGTATTTTTTATATACGCAAATGTCGATTTTCACACGACCCAAATAATTGAATTTAAATTTTATGATTTTCCTTTGCATCTTGAACACCCCCCCTCCCCCCCCTTCAAGGTGCTACCCCCCTCGCGTCCAATGCGGTGGCCACTCAGATGTCAGCTCCCTTCTCAACCCTTAATAACAGCAGTTCATCCTTCTCGAATGACTCATCTCCGACGGATTTTTTTTCACTCGGAATCTCATCCCCACTTCTCGGCCAACCACTCTTTTAGCAACTGTCAAACCCTCATTTTAACACCCAGCGGTCACACTCACGGTTACGGATCTCGTCGATCCAGGATTTGAGCCACATTCATCTCCAGAAGGCTAGTCAAGCGACTTTAACTCACAAAGCGATCTGCCTCTATCCCCACCACCGGCGGTCTGCGGCGCTCTCTCGGAGCAAACTCTAGGGGCAGTCCCCATTATTCCTGCAATCAATTCCCCTCTACTTTACACAGATTCAAATCACAGCCTTCATTCTCTCTGAGTTGACCCCCTCCCCTTCCATCATTCTCAACAACCGACCGCCGGTTGGCCTTATCTTCAAGGGCTTCTATTAGCAGATTCTGACTTTCCAGTCCTCGCCTCGTAGAGATCATCGGAGCTGACTCTTATGGTTTCCTCATTGAGTCAGGGTTGGGAAGGGGAGCAACGAAGAACCCATTGCCCAGTGCACAAATTTCGGCTGGATCGTTCTCGGCACAGTCTCCGCCTCCACCTCCTCCGCTGTCGCATCTCATTCAATTTCGGCGGATCACGATCTTCACGATCTGATTAAAAGATTTTGGGTTCAGGGGGAACTGCCCTCAACTCCTGCTTTTCAACTCAACCCAGAAAGGCAACGTACGAAGCTCACTTCAAGGCAACACATCAGCGCGATAGTTCTAGACTATACGTTTTTGAGGCTCCCTCTCTCATCATCGGCAACTCACTTAGAAGGATCTAAACCCGGGTCGCGCTACAATGTCTACAACGAACTCTTCGGCGGTTCTCCCAACGATTCGGGGCCCATCACTCCTTTACCGGGAACTTTCTCTCAGAGTACGAAAACCTTCGGCATATGGTGAAAGTCTCGCCTTCCGCTTCGGAGCCTCTTGCGGGATATTATCTTCCTCACCATGGAGTCCTCAGAGAGGACAGCAACACCACCAAGCTACGGGGAGTATTCAACGGATCTTGCGAACGAGTTCCGGTGTCACCTCAATGACATTCTACATACAGGTGCAAAATTGCAAGCGGACCATCAAATGATGTATTTCTCTGGACCGGCGATATCGATATATATTTACCACTGACATCACCCAAGATGTTTCGGCAGATCAACGTACCCTGAAGACTGAAATCTCCAACGCATTCTCTGGGTGATTGCCAGGGACACGTATGTGATTATCAACTCACGACAGTCACGTACGGCACAAGATCACTCCATTCTTGACCGTGCGAGTCCTTTTACAGTTATGGAAATTGAAGGAGCTAAATTTCCACTCGCCATCGGACCTCTCACCCGGGGTCGTTATGTGACGACATTTGCGGCGGATCTAAGGGACGTCCGGAACGAATGTCTACGGCTCACCAAGTAATAGGTCTCTCCCCAAGGCGGGGCGGCTTTCCCTTAGCCAAGTGGCAAGCAACCATTCGGAACTTATCAGGCGCTCTTATTGGAAGACATCTCTAAAAAATCTAAACCAATACGATGACCCTCATGGCAAAATTCTCGGGCTTCTGTGACAACCAAGTCAGATTGCTTCTCTTTTTCAGTTCAGACCTCATCACAAACTGAAACAACAAAATGGAAAATTTCCCTGTCAAAGGTTGCTCAACTCTTTGACCCGTTGGGGTTTCTATCTCTGGTGACTAAAGCCAAATACTTCTTCAAGAGTTTGGGGTTTGAAATTTAGGCTGGGATGACATCCCCGCTCCCCATCTAGACACCGATGGACGCAATTTTGTGAGGGCTCAAATGGACTGACTCAACTCACAATCCCATGTGGTTATCAGTTTTTCTTTCGAGATACACGGTCGAGCTTCATGGCTTTTCAGATGCCTTCCAGTTGGCGATGTCAGCGGCAGTCTACCTCAGGCTTCAACCGGATCGGAGGAACCTCGCGTCATGCTTGTTGTGCCAAAACTAAGGTGGGCGGGCCCCCCAAACGCTCACCATCCCTCGTCTGAAATTGACCGCCAGCGGTGATCCTCTTTTCGCTTAATCAATTATTTGAACGACCTTAGAGCTCTCTCAGGCTCCCATCTTCTTATGAAAGGACTCAACGGTATCTCTCACTTGGATCCATAGTCATCCTCACGTTGGAAAGACTTTGTCAGCAAACGAGTTGCAGGAATTCAAAAACAAACCCCCCGAGGACAATGGCGGTTTATTTCGGGGAAGGAAAAATCCTGCAGACTGTGCGTCTCGAGGCCTCTCACCGGAAACCAACTCGCTCGACACCAGCTCTGGTGGAACGGACCCCATGGTTGTTTCTGGACCGGAACACTGGCCCATGCTCTTATTCTCAATCAGAGCTACGCAGTCCTTGAGGAACGGCCGGGTCTTTTGCTCACGTCAACGATAAACAACCTCATTTATGGGACCTTCTCTATCGTTTACTGGGTCTCTCAACGATTGCTTCGAATCACAGCTGTCTGCCAACAGTTCGGCGGACTTCTAAAGAAAATTCCACAGTCTCTCTCTGGCCACTCCCCCTCTTCTGGGATTTGAAATTCGCTCACTGTTTGGATAGGGAAACCGTTCAATAGCTTACTTCTCTCTCGGAACTCAACTCTTCTCAAAGGGCACCCCTTGGCAAGGTCTCCCCCTTTTAGCCAGCTCACCAGCGTTCATGGGTTCATTCGAGCGTACTCAGAGTCGGAGGACGATTAAAGCATTCCTCAACTTGATCCAGATTGCAACATCCGGCCATCTTACCTTGAGATTCTTTCCTTTCCGGCTTATCACTCAGATACTCATTTGCGGACTCTCCCCCGGCGGCATTCGGGAAAACTTGAGCTATTTTCGACAAGTTTATTGGATAAACGGTGGCCGCGCCCCTAGTACGTTCTCACATTCTTCGCTGCATTTCCCGGGGGCTAGACAACGAGGATGCGAGCACAACAGCTCATGGGGCCCGCTACGGCCATCACGTATAACACCCTTTCACACCATTCTCAACATTGGGATTGATTACGCCGGCCCCCTTTCTCTCAAAACATGGCGTGGACGCGGCGCCAAAGTTCACAAAGGCTGGCTCCGATATTTGTTTGTTTCTCCACATCGGCAGTACATCTTGAGGCAGTCACCGACTATTCCACGGAGGGATTCATTGCAGCGTATCGGCGTTTAAAAAGGACGGCAGGGGATCTGCCAAACTCTCTACAGCGACTGCGGTACCAACTTTTGGGATATATGTCAATCTTCGGCGGCTATTCACATCAGGATCTAAAACTTTGATACTCTTGCTCAACTTTTAGCCAATGATGGCACACCTGGCTGTTTAATCCCCCCCCCCTCTCCACATTTCGGCGGTCGTGAAGTCGGTCAAATATCACCTCCGTCGGACAATCAATGAGACAATTTAAACTTTCGAAAAACTCACGTTACTGGTCCAAATCGAGGCGGTCCTCAACTCGCGACCCCCCTTCCTCTCTCAGAAGTCCCTGACGATCTTGAGGCCTCCTGGACTCTTTCTCATCGGAGAAGCTCTCGTAACGATTCCGGAAGCCCTCACTCTCATCGGTGCATACTTCACGACTGTCTCGTTGGGAATTTGAAACAGCAGCGGCTCCAATACTTCTCGTAAAGATGGTCCTCAGAATGGCTTCAACCGGCAACTCTCAATCTCAAAGGGTGGCATCACCCTCACATCAAATTCGAATCGACTCATTGGTACTCATCACGGATGAGCGTTTTCCACTATCCAGTGGCCCCTCGCACGAGTGACAGCTCGGCATCCTGGCAAGGATGGTCTCTGCAGAGGGTCACTCTCAAGACGGCAACAACAGAGCTCAAGCGACCTATCACTGAAGCGGCAATTCTCCCCAGTAGCACCGAGAAACTCTATCACAAACCTCCTAATCATCGTTCTGATTCCGAGGCCTCAAATATCTCATTGGAACATTCACCAACGCTGTTGTCGAAGGCGGGCGAAATGTTGGAAAATCCTCACAGCAGTAAGAACATCCTTCTTCATCCTCTGTCGCTCTTTCTCTCTCTCCTCTCTCTCTCTCTCTCTCTCCTCCCTCCGCTTATTGTCTTGTTGTTCTCCTTTCACGGCAAACGCGAATCCTCACACGCGCATCTTGGCCCTTCGTTATTCACGGCCCTTTCAACCCCCGTATCACAAAGCTGATCCCCAATCCACGAGGCCAATCACGGATTACCTCCCATCTGAAAGCCTCTCGTTTTCCATCGATGATCGGGATCAATTCGGGTTCGCGAACTCTCTTTTCTCCCCGGCAGCGAAAAGCCACGACAAGTGGTTTTTTCCGCGACACGGGGTGTTTCAGCGAATAGTGAAGGAAGTTAAATTGGTGTATCTCATAGGGAGTGATACTAAATATCATCTCTCACGAGACGTATAAAAATTCAAGACAACATTCTTTTTGAGGGTGACTCTCAGTGGAGACATTTTTTTTGTAGAACAGTTACGGCAGAATGGATCTCTCATCCATTAGTGGCATCGACCCGTGTGATCACGTGAACAGTACTGCGAACTAAACTAGTGGGCGTTTTCGCAAAAAAAACAGAAGAAACCAAAAAACCTTTTGTTTCCGCTCACCCCCCGATTACTAGATTGTTCTCAAACATTTACAAGCCGAACATTGTCAAAAATGCGTCCGTACTCCCGTTTCAACAGAGCTACCACTACATACTCACCGTCATCGATGTGTTGAACAAGCATGCGTGGCTGTACCACTCAAGAGTAAAGAAAAGGGAAACGAGATAACTGACGCAATCACCGAGATAATTCGAAATAGCAAAAGATGCCGGAAAAACATGCAAAATGATAAAGGGGAAAGGGAATTTTACAAAAGCCGATGTCTACAGCTTACGTGCGACAACACAAAAAGTATCACTATTCTACAATTCGGTATTGAAAGCGTCGGTCATCGAGCGATTCAATCGCACGCTTTAAAGAACGTTATGTAAAGATGTTTACGCTGAATGACACGTACAAGTGGGTCGACACGCTGCCGCGCCTCTATCGGCTTACAAAACACGCAAGCATCGAACGATGGGCATGCGACCCGCCGACGTTACCCCGCGATCGCCGAAAGACTCTTGACTACCGTGTACAATCGTGTAAAAATCGCGAGCTCGGCAAGTTAAAAGTAGGTGATCAGATACGCGTCAGCATGTACATACACTTTCGCGAAAGGATACACGCCAAATTGGACAACCGAGATGTTTAATTTTGTTAAAGTACAGCATACTAATCCCGTAATCTACCGAGGATTATCGAAAGACATCTATGGGCTGGAGCGTTTTACGAGCACGAGCTGCATCGTGCAAATTTATCCGGATTTTGTATCTCGTGGAGAAAATACTGCGCAGGAGGGGTGACGAGGTTTACGTGAAGTGGCTGGGATTTGGAAGTTCGCACAACTCTTGGTACTGAAGACATATTATTTAATGTACCCTCATATTATATTCAACCAATTTTTCTTTTTATACTATATATATATATATATAATATTATTTTATAGTGTACAACATATATAGTAAATTCCAAAATTATTAATTTTAGTCACTAATTATTAAATAAGAAAGTAGAAATAATAAACCCAGAACTAGCGTACATTTCGTTTTTTAAACTTCCACTACGTTTTGACCATGTGGTTGGGTCCTTTTCAATGAACACTAAAAAAAATTATTAATATACAATAAATTATTAATATAACCCAATTCAATAAATTACAAAAATTACAATAATTAACAATAAACGATAAACTAAATTACTTAAAATATAATCATTAATAAATCTTATAAGAACAATAATGTCAATAATTTCTAAAAATTTAAAAAAATATATACATATATAAAACTGGTAAACAATAGAATTTGATTTTTATAATATATATTTTTGACGTAAATGTAAATCTATTTCATGATTGGCTGAAACTTAATTCCGCTACCGCGTTTACCGCTTCATGGGACATTAGAAGAGATACATCAGCGGAATCGCGATGATAAACAAACACAAAATTAAAAAAATAATACTGTTGACAGATAAATAAATTTTTTAATTATGGAAGCACAAGATTTTTATATAGCGTTTTTTCGATTATAGATTTATTCAGGAATAATCTTATTTTGCATTTTAAAGCAAAACATTTGGAAACGAATTTTAAATTACATTTATTATATGTAATAAATAACGACGCGAGAGAAAGAATAAAAAGAAAATAAACGCCGGTGTTTTGGGGACACCAATTTTTCAGAAGAAAGAAGAATAATGCAGGGAGCGAGGGGATCCCCCTCGTGGGTCCGGGGGTTGTCGCGGCAGGGGGCTCACTCTTTGTGGAGAATAGTCCTACAAGGGGTGCTAGCAGTGACCCGTACCTCCTGTAGGGAGGTAAAAAAAACAAAAACCGGCCCTCCGGTCTTGGAGGGCACCTTTAGGGACTCCCGCAAAAGGGGGGTCATGTGCCCCCCCCTGCGGGGTGCGGGTTTTCGCGCACCCGAAGGGCCCGAGCTGGTGTGTGTTTATGTCGGGAGCGCTGGATCAATGATCTCACAGCTATGTCGACGGGGACCTCGGTCCCTGGCAGAGTCTCCCAGGTCGAACAGGCTGTGGGTGAGATCTAGTTAGCTCCGACATTGGTGAATGTGTGTGTGCGTGTGTGTGTAGATGGATGGGCTTGGTGGGGCCAAAAGGGTTTCGGCCCGTCACCCTTGGACGGTCATCAAATAAAAAAAGACCAAAACTAAAACTATGGAAGGCGCAGAACACGAAAGTTCTTACCGGCCCAGGTGTGTTGGATGCACCAGGGCCCGGCGGAGATGGAGGTATTTCGGCCTCTACTCCGTCGTCATCAAGCGACGGGTGTGAGGTGGGGCCTGCGACTCCGATGGAGACGGAGTCGCAAACCTCAATCGTCGAGAGGCCGGCGGCTATGCTGCCGGGTCTCGACTGGGAGAGGGACTTGGCTCCGTGGTGGGACGCGCCTGGGGCAGGACTCCCACTGCGGGGCTTTTCCGCAAGGCCATGGAGGGCTTTGAGACGGTGAAGAGAGGGATCGATATCTTCTGGAGAACATCGATCAGGATCTGAAGAGGGGGACGCCGGAATCGGTGAGGCAACAGGCGAAAGACTTCACCGAATTCGTGTGGAACTGGACGCGCGAACACGTGTGGATCGTGTTCATTGACACGTAGGGAGTGCGTCCGACAGCGGAGGACATTAGCAGGAGTGCTGATGTGGTCCATGATCCCGAAAGAAGTTTCGGGATTAGGGAACCAAGACGGAGAAAGAGACTGGGGTGCCTACGGTGGTGGCTCCTTTGCCGGGGAGTTGGAGGCCAGCTCGAGGATATATCCTCGAGACTGGCAACCAATTCGGATCGGTTAAAGCTAATGGAGAGGCGCCTCAGGGAGGTGGAGTCCGGTCGGGCCCCCCCCCCGTCGACCACCACCTTGCCGTGGTGGGGGGCTCACCCTTCGCAAGAGAATAGCCTTGCGAGGGGTGCTAAGAGTGGTCGGTACCTCCTGTGGAGGTACTCCTGGCTTAGTGGGGCCACAGGGTTTCGACCCACCACCCCTGGACGGTCACCAGATTAAAAAAGACCCAAAAACCAAGGATGATGGGACGAAAATCGGCGAAAAAACGTACCGGCCCAGGGGTTTCGGATGCCCAGGCCCGTGCGAGGAGGGGGGTACGTCCCGGCTCCACCCCGTCGTTAACGAGCGACGGGCTGAAGGCAGAGGAGGGTGCGAGATCTGGGGCTCCAATGGAGGTGGAGCCCCAGACCTCGGACGGCGAGAGACTGGCGGTGTTGCTGCCGGGTCTCGAGTGGAGGGACATTGCCCCGTATTGGGAGTAATGCTGATGCTGAGACCCCCAATGCGGAGCAATTTTATAGATCCCTCGACATCCTGGAGAGGGTGAAGTCGGGGATCGGGTCGTTGTGGGAGCATCGACCTCCTTCTGAAGAGAAAGGACACGGACTCGGTGAGGGATCAGGTAAAGCGCTTCACCGGGTTCGTGCAGGGCTGGGCGCAGGATCAGGCGTATATAGTCGCTGACTTAACGCGCCGTGAATGCGCCCGGCTTGGGAGATGTGCCGGAAAGGGCGTTGGCACAGGCCCTGATACCGGAAAAAAGTTCCGGGATCGGGGTATACACCAGGGGCGCCCCCTGACCCGGAAGGGGATCCCGGGATCGGGGGGTGTGCAAATGGATGGGGCTGGCCCTGGCCCCGGGGGGGGGGAACTTCGGGACCAGGGGACACAACGGAGGAGGCCGAGGCGATGGAGATCGAGGCCCCAGAACCGGGGTGGTGGGGGACAGGCTGGAAGAAATATCCTCCATACTGGCGGCCACCGCGGACTGAGTGGGGTTGGTCGAGAGACCCTCGGCGAGCTGATGGAGGGGAGAAAAGGGGTCAGTGGGACCCCAAAGGAGGGGATCAACACCACCGTTGCCACCGGGAGTGGGTAAGGGTGGTGAGGGGGCGAAGGGAAGGAGGGGAGGGGAGATAAAGGAGATTCCACCAATGGTGGGAGGGGGATGACCACTATGGTGGTGAGGGGAGGAAGGGGAGAGGCGTCAACAGCGACGGTGGGGCGACGGTCGCAAACGCCATGGGGCCGCGAGGTGTTATCGGTGCCTATTCCCGGGGCATAACCTGGCGCCGATGCACCTCGCGGGTGGACAGGGTAGCCGCTGCTACCGCCGTACCATAAGGTTTCCCCAGAGTAAAAAAAAAAAAAGTCCGGTCGGGCGGGGGTGGCTCGAGGGCTCTGAGGGAGAGACACAGGACGGAGACGGAAACGGAGACGACGACGACGGAGACGGGACAGAGACGAAGACGGGGAAGACGGGGAGGGGGACTACAGGGACGAAAGGGAATGGGTGAGAGTAGTGAAGAAGGGAAATAAGGGAGGAGGGGAGAATGACAAGAGGGCGGCTGCTGGTGGAGGCAGCAAATGAGAGAAAAAAGAGTTGGCGACGAAACAACCGTCGCCGATGTTATGAGGGAGGCGAGGTGCTACCGGTGCCTATATGCTGGCCATACATGGCGCCGGTTGCACTTCGATGGTAGACAGGGGCAGCCGTTGTTATCGCTGCGGCTTCCTGGCCACAAGGCGGTGGGGTGCCTGTCCGGCCTAAAGTTTCCACTCTGTGTGAACTTCCGACGGCCGGCCAGGCACCGATTTGGAAAACCGGGGTGCCTGTCGGCACCCCCGGGCAAAGAAGGGAGCGTACTTCCCTTTCCCCGCCATTGGCAGCTGTACCTCAGGGTGCAGCTGTTTGCGGCGGTGGGGATCGGGGGAAAGGCGCCCATATTATACTGGCGTCGACGTACGACGCCGGATGAGGGTGTTGGGGTGGGTATGAGGGCGTCTGGGCCCTCATTTTTCCCCTCGACAACCTCTCGGGTGAGGGGGGGGCGGGCGTGCTCCCCGCGCTTAGACGCGGGGTGGGCGCTCGTCCTCCCCAAAGGAAACCCCTCCGGGGTGCGGCCGAATCCAAACCCCCAAAGGGAACGGAGGGAGCCGCAACCGGGAGGCCAAGGGAGGGCCACGTGTCCCTGGCGGGTGGGCATCGCCCGTCCGCCCGAGGCGCCTGGGCCCCCCTCAATGACGGAGACGTGACGCGCGGGGTCCTCTCCCCGGGGAAAGCCATAGAGCACCGGTGGGAGGGCAACGTCGTCACGGGGGGGGGTTTCTCCTCCTTCAGAGAGGAACCCCCTGGTGGAGAGTTTCCCCCGGTGAAAAGCCGAACCGATCACCCTTTTGGGGGGGATCCGGGGTTGCGACCACTGGGGGGGGGCGGGGGGCGATGGCTCGAGTGAGATTTCTCGAGCCTGGCTCCGCCCCTCAAATTTTTTGGGAGGGCGCGGCAGGGGTCGGGGGTCGCCCCGTGCCACAACCGCGAAGGGAACCGCGCAGTCATTGACTGCGCGGTCGGGAAAGGGGGTCTTGGCCGCAAGGTCGAGGCAGCTCCCCGGAGAGATTAATTGGCGGGAGGGTGGTTCCAAAACCCGGCATCGGTAACTAGCATCCTGGGCACCCCCATCCACGCCCGGGAAAGGACACTCGCTGGAGTTTTTGTGCGGTAATCTTGGGCCCCCTGGTCGAACCACTCGTGTTTCGATAAAGGGGACAAGGAGCCCCCACAAACCCCCCACCTCTACCCGAAGGTGCGTGGTACCATGACGGTTTCCCCAGCATTACAAAAAGGGGAGCGAGCGATAATCTGGTTCGCGAAATGGAATATAATAAAGAAAAATATTTCAATTACTTTCGGATGTCATTAAAACATTTGAAAAACTGCTAAGTATCATTGACCATATTTTTACAAAAGAAACTGTTGTCCGAACACCAAATACCCCCCCGCGCCCCTCGTTTGCAAGTAACTGCGTATTTAGCTTTTGGAGACAGTATGATCTCATATTATATGCTTTTCGTATTGCCCATAATACTGTTTCCAAAATTGTCTTCGAAACTTGTGATGCTATTTGGAATTCTCTTAAAGACAAAGTATTTTTAAAAACCGAATACAGTTATGGCAAACATCGCAGAACTTTTCGAAAATATTTGCCAGTTTTAACAACTGTATTGAAGCTTTTGATGGAAAAAACAGGGTTTCATACAGGTAAAAACTTTTATTTAAATATTTTTAAAGTATATTGTATAAATTTGGCAAAATTTTTAATATTAATTTTATTAAACCACAATCTACACTTCATTCCTCTCGACCAATCGACCCCAAACGCGATGTTATTGCGACAATTAAAAAAGAAGAAAATTTGGAAACTAAGGAATTTGAATCCTATGGTTGGGATCTCAAAAATTCCCCTTGTTCCTTCTCTTAACATCCCCTGTAAAGAAATAGGCGAGAAAAATATTGCGTTTTAACTATGACTCAACTATATAACTTATATTGACTATGTATTGTGGGTTTTTTATTAGAATTTTATGTATTTATTTATTATCGTTATTTATTATCACTATTTTTTTTGCGCACTGAAGAGGAGCAAGTAGAGCTCGAAACGTTTGTATAATTATTATTTCAAATTAAGAATTTTCTTCTCAATAATAAAATAATATCGTATTGCTCGTTACACATGGCCTTAATTTAATAATTTATCATTGTTTTTATTGTCATACGAGCTTGAGCATTGGTATGTGATGTTTTGATTAGGTATTAATTTTGCATTGCTTTTTACGCTGGCCTGAAAATGCGTTATACTAATATTCCGTTTAAATTTCATCGTTTTAATTTTAAGTTCTTATATAATTCATTTGGGGGAGAAATAACATGGAGGTTAAAGCAATGGATTGATTTAAATTATCAAATAATCAAAGCTAGATCAAAGTTGAATTTTTTAAAACATTGTAAAAATTTTGATGTCTTACCTAACCACTTGACGTCGTATTGTAGGAATCAATTTTGTTTGCAATCACTTTAGATCGAAAAAAAGGCTTGATAGCTTGCTGTACAGATTCAAAAAAACAAATTTTAAATATTGAAATCAGAGATTTATATAGATTAATTAATTTATTACATGGTAAACTTTACAATATTTCAAGATATGTGGCTAACAAACTGCCAGTACACATATGGAACGAAATTTTAAGACATCATTTCATCTCATTTGACATGTTTCATAACAGACTACATAACAAACATAATAACAAATTTAATTGGCTATTAAAAAGAAACAAGACGAATATCTGAGAAATATCAAACCGATTAAACTTAGTTATTCCATCAACAAAATAGACATTCCACAATCAACAATTTCAGTAAACAATAATATAAACAAAGACAATTGTCATATATCCTAATAAATTCAGAGACAAACATATTAATCCTCTAACCAGTACTAACGAAAATGGTTTATTAATTTGACTGACACAATAATCCTACCAATGTCACTAATCTATTACATTTGGAAGTAAATTCGGCCTGCCGTTTAAGAATGACAAAAAGTTGGCCATACACGTTTATCAAAGATATAGAAGGGAATTCCATAGTTCAACATGGCAAAAATTTAAATTCCGTTACCGTAACACTCTGGTTCCACAACTTTCCTATTTTTTACACGGCAAAACTAAGTTTAATTCAACTCATGAAGATTTGATTAGTATGTATAAATATACAAGGAGGTTTTGCCATGATAATCCGGATATTCTTTTTACAAGGGCTGATAGGGCAACGTAACAGTCCGCGCAAAGACAAAAGAATATTACACGAATAAGATGGAAGGTTTACTTGAAAAAAGCACCTATCTACTAAAAAAGAACCCCTCCCCAAAATAGAAAAGGAACTAAACGATATTCTTAAAAAATGGCAAAAAAAAGGGTTTTAAAATTTAACAAAAAAAAAGCCCAAGGCAAAAACGTGCAAACAAAAAAATAATGTTGTCACAAAATTAAGAAAGGAGGAAAGCCGAGGGGAAAACCAAAGAAATTAGCACTAATAAAAGAAAATTTTTTTTTTTTTTTTTTTTTAACTTTTTAAAAAACTTGATTTTGAATCAATTTTTATAAAGACTTATCTCGGAAATGATCCATCAAGGACAAAGGGGTAAAAAATAACCAGACACCGAATTGCTTAACAACGCGTATTTCGACTTCAGAAAAAATATCGTTTTTTTTGACTTATGAAAGTTTTTTTTGTGAGTTGACACCTATTTATTCGACTTTTTAAAGACTAACAAACAAGTACTAAAAAAAACCAAAAAAAATTGAAGCATCGTCATCTAAAGTTTTCGGAACAATTTGTAAGATAAAGGTTCAAATATTTTATAGTTAGTTTAAAAATTTTTTAATCTTTTTTTAATCCCTAAAGATATAACTATTAAGAAATAATTACTCGTATTAAAATCCGCTTGACGAGGGACACTGACCGGCGTAAAAACGCATACGATGCGAGAAAATACGCGGAACCAAAATTGCTCAACGCCCCAAGCAAAGCAGAAGGACTTTAATCTGCTTCGCTGCACTTAGGGTCCTTGACCGGAGGGGGCCTGTTGCCAGGCACCCCTTCCGATCGAGGAAATCCCCAAAAGTGATACTGTAAAACGAAGCAGAAAGACGCGCCGTTCAGTCTGGGTAAAGTCACTCTCGCGTCGTTAGTTAAACGACCTCGCTAGCCGCGTGCGATATATAACATCCCTTCGCATTCGCGAACGATACGCGAAGTTATAGTTAAACAGTGCCGTTAAAACCGATGTACTCACAAGTGTAACAGTGGTAAAATAAATTAAAGTCAAGCGGTTTACTAAATAAAAGTTTTTAAATAAAAAAGTGAAGTGCATTTATTTCATCAACCCAAAATAAGTTCCGACGCCCCGGATCCTCATCCTAATTTGGCGCGACCCCTTGTGTCTCAACCCGAGACACACAACAAAATTGGTGGCAGCGGTGGGATTGCGCCGAAGGACCGTCAGGAACTACTCGGAGGAAGACTTGAAAAATACAGCAGTATTAATAATCAGGCACGTCGAAAATAATAATCGACGGGAAGCGGACAAAACAAAAGGCATCAAATAAGACCTGTAACGTATACGCGCACATAAGGAAACAGACACCGTCAGCCAGATAAATTAGCCGACGTATAAGCAGCAGCGTGCCGTACGTGCAAGACTACAACACACACACAGACAACGCATCAGCAGACGTGAAGTAGGCCATCATCTAAGGACGCGACCTACGACAACACGGACAACGCATTGCACCGTACAGCGACCCGCAGGATCACCTTACAACGCCGGACCGCCAGCCGTATCAACACCGCCGAGCGATGATCTGCAGCGTCAGCAAGCGAGCGATAATAATGCTAGCCGTATTAATGTAAGTCCGAATAAAACTTTCTTATATATATTGCGTGAATGTCGGAAGAGAGCAAAACACCTTGACAAGCGTTCAAGAATAAACCGGTGTTACATAGCGACTCAACCAAACGATCAATCAGAACATTACCGTTAACTTTAAAAAATCTTGAAAACGTGCGAATAAAATTAGAAGCAATTTATTCAAGCAAAAGCGACTCAGAATCAGTTACGCACGGGAAAGCCAAACGCGAAATTCCATTCGATATTTTTGACGAAAGTTTATTCGAAAAAGGAGAAATCGACGCCGATAAAGAATTAAGAAAAGAAAATAAAATACGCGTAAGTCAAACTCTTAGTAACGTGTCGCAACGCGGAAAGTACCCGCTTACGTTCTACGACAGTAGTATTTTTGATCCGAGCAAATATCAGGACATGTTGCGAACACCGCCGAACGGTGTCATGGATGTGTCCGAGGGTGCTATCGACCGCGAGATTGACCGTTTTCACGCACCATAGCTCGCGACAATATCGACTCGTGGAAGTCGATGTACATGCACTAACCCCCTAATAGCGATATAGGAACAGATAACCCTCGCGATATTAGGCGATACACAATAGACGCATTAAGAAACCGAGATTGCGCGAAACACCCAATTATAGGGAGGCAGGCATAGAAAACACTATGCTACGCGAAGTAATGAGGGGCATGCGAGAGCTACGTAGGGAAATGCTCACAGAAATAAATGTATTGCGGCGAAACAAATTCGCGAATTTAACGCATACCCGACGAACGGTGTCAGATTCCGCCGGACCCACCCCGCACGTACACTCGAGGGAGAAACGCATACCCAGAGTACGATAACAAGAGATATGACGTTTTGTACGGACGGACGGAGAATGACGCTAGACACCGGGCAAGTCCTCATGAGTATTTTATCTCATTAAAAGAAGCACGACAAATGATTCCGGAATTTAACGGGACACACAACACAAACTTTCAAAATTCTTAAGCGCAAAACACTTATGCTATGAAAAATATTTCACCCTGCTAATAGAGAGGGTTGGTTTGGGCTATTTTGTGTACAAATTAAAAGGCAAAGCAATGTTGGATTTTTTCAAACGCGAGACATACAACATACGACGAACTCAAGCGACCAAATTGGAATGTACGTATCAGAATAGGCAAGCACTTTCGTATTTGCAGATAGAGTTTTAATTCCTTAAACAAAAGCCGATCGCCGGGGAGAGAGAGCGAGTTTAAATAAAATTTTAATTTTTGGCCCATGCGAGAGGCAAAAACAGGGAAAAAGAAAATTTTTGCTGTACGTTTTGGGAAGCTACGTTTTATTGTTTAAAAGGGGAACCCTTCTTAAAGGGCGAGCCCGAAATTTACAATGTTTAAAAATAACCCTCGTTGGAAAACCGGTCAAAAAGTTTAAGACGATCGAGAAAATGTACGGGGACTTTTGATTTAAATGGAAAAAAAATAAAACACGCGATTTACGTCCTTTTTAAAAGATAATTTCCCGAGGAATAGGGCGGGTTTCATAGGAATCGATTTTCCTTAAAAGCAGCAAGTCTCGTGCGATTATCAAAAACGCAAAATTTACAAAAATGGGAAAAACCCCCCGTCCAAAATTTTGGCAACCTTTTATAAAAAAATTTTACTTTAAATCGCGTATTGAAACTATTTACAAGCGTTAAAAAATCATAATAAGACGGGGATCATTCGACCCAAAAAAAGCCGCCCCGGGGAACCCATTTTCGGACGTTTGTTTGGTAAAACCAAAAGAAAATTTATAAAAAATTTTTCGCAAATCGAAAAAAACCTTTTAACAAAACTAACGAAGAAAAGGGAAACGTTTGAATGGAAAAATGACCCAAATCGCGTTTAAAAAAATTAATGACACTTCCAGACAAAAGTTCCCGGATTTAAATAAAAATTTCAACGTGACTACCGTGCCTGGACTATGAAATCAGAACGTTTATACAAAGGAGCGGTACAAGATGACCTATCGAAAAGCCGCCGGTATTATCTTGCGGGGAACAAAATTATAATACTACGGAAAGGAACTTTTGGAATCTTTGGGGGCCGTTAAAATTTTCGACCAAAAATTACCCCCAAAATTTTAAAATAATTACCGACAAAAAACCATTAGTATGTTATTTAACGTAAATCCCCCGGGCCAAAAGCGAATCGCGGAGGTTAAAATTTAAAATAATATGATTACAAATCATTCTGGCCACGAGCGAACGAAAACGCCGACCTTTGAGCCGGAATGAAATCCGAACTCGACTAAAGCGAAAGGATGGGGGAGATATAAAAGGCAAAAAAGAAGAGGAAAAAATTCCCAAATAATACAAGAAATTTTCGGAAGGGGAAAAAGAATCAAATACTCTCAATACCACGATCACCCCACGGGAAGGCATAAAGGGAATAAACGAACAAATCAAAAGAATTCGATTAAAAAAAATTTGGGTCAGGATTGACAAGAGATGTCGAACGATATATCCCAATTGCAAACCCGCCAAAAAAAAAAACTATCACGCCGAATAAAAGCACCCCTGTAACAGGTACTCGAAAAAACCATTGAAAAATTGCTTTAACTTCTCGGCCCTTTTAACATTCCACAAAACGGAAACAAATACTGTTAAATTTCGGGGGATACCTGACAAAAGCTCAGTAAAAGCAATCCCGATCGAAATCAGGAAGCAATCCCGCGAAAAAAGGTTTGTTACGAAAAAATTTTTGAACACGGCATTCCCCGAAAAAAATTTTAACAATCAAGGCACAAATTTCGGAGGAAATTTTAAAAAATCTATGTAAATTTTTAAAGAATAAAAAAAAACAAAAAAACCCGCGATCATCCCGAATAGGACATTGAAAGACCCACCCGCCATTACCGAATTTTTGCGACAATATGAAAATGCCGACAAAACCGAGGGGGATAAGGGTGCCATCCCAAATTTTACATATAATACTACTCCTCATACGCTCGGGAATACCCCCTTTTAATTAAATACGGGCGACAAATCGAACTACCGACAACACTAACGAACCGCCCCAAAAAATGACGTATAGCTATGACGACTATTACAGGAATAAGGGAAAAAATACTGTCGAACCCAAATTGCAAAGAGAATTTAAAGAAGAAAAAAATAAAATCGAAAAAGAATACTTGATAAAAACCCCGAAAAAAAGCTAAAATTTAAAAAAGGCGACAAAGGGCTCGTGTACGAGAGACGAACACGTGAACGATCAAAGAAATTGATCTCTTTTGCTGAGGACTACCAACTTTGTAAGAAACAAAATTTACAAAGGGGCAACAAAAAAATTCCGTTGATCTATTTTAACGAGTTAGAAGTATGAAAAATTGTTGGGAAAAAAAATTTAACAAATAAAAAAAACAAAACCAAATATAAAACAGAAGCAAAATCTGAATCAAAAAACCTTGCAAATTTGTGAGAAAAAGGGGAAAAAAACAATATCACCCAAAATTTTTGTTGGTTTAAGGAAGACAAGGCAAAAGCACTGAAAAAATAAAATAAAACTCCATATTAAAATTTACCTAAGAAGTCCAAAAAAATAGTTTCCCCCCCCCCTAATTGAGGTTAAGGTGGGATTAATGGAAAACCGAAGCAGAGGGATTTTTGACCCTGGCTCAAACATACACTAAAAAATTCAATTTGGTGAAAATAAAAAAAATTGATGGAAATAATTTAGCAATACAATTAAAAAAAAAATTGTGGTGGGGTAAAATGATGGCTTAATAAATTTAAATGCAAAATACTCATATAAAGACCAAATTAAAAAGCATTTGTATACAACAAAGATGATTTTAACTTGATATGATCTTTTAATAGATATATAAAAAAAATTTGGGTTGACCCCATGAGGGAATTTAAAAAATCCAATACAAAAAGGGAGTAAATCTAAAATTAGAAAAAAGGAAAATAGTAAAAATAAAACCCAAAAGCGAAAATACCAAATTAAAAACATAAAAAAAATAAGAAACCAAAACGAAAAAGAAATTTAGAAAAAATACATTTTATCAATTTTCCCAAATAAAATTCAACGGGACATTAATTAAATGAATTAAAAATTAATATTGAACATTTAACACAGACCCAAAAAATAAATAAATCCTTATTGATAATTTAAAATATTTTTGCAAAAGGGCAAGTATGATGGGTTTAAGTAAAAAAACTATGAGGCTTTTATGACCCAAAGTAAAAAAATTATTTCCACAAAAGACCATACAGATGTTCCTAGAGACAACTGAAAAAGAAAAAAAGGTAGCTCAATTATTTTAAACTAACCTAATTGAGGGAAACCTAAGTCCCTTCGCAGCACCTCAATTGGGTTATAAAAAGACGAAGGAAAGAGGACTAGACAGCATTGATTTTAAAAATATAAACCCAAAATAATAGTGCCCTCAATGCAACCCTTTTTCCCCTTTAAAGAAGATTTAAAAGGGTTAAAACTATTTTATTGCAAGTTCTTCACAACGTTGACAAAAACTCAGCGTTTTGGTCCTACCGCGAGAATTCGAGACGAGAAAAAAAACCATTGGAACGCAAGAGGGGCAATCAAGGACGGGGGCCTACCCTTTGGATTGAAAAAGTCCCCCCCAATATTTCAAAGGGGTTTTTGGAAATATAATTAGAAATACAATTTTTTCAAACTTTGTTGTAAACCCAATTTGATGAATAAAGATTTTCCAAAAACGTTTGCAACATTTAATAATTTAAAAAATTGTTGGTCTACATAGAAAAAGGATTTTGTCTAAAACTCCCCAAAAAGCAATTCGCGCTAATTTAGTCAAATATTTTGGGGGCACTTCATTTCGCAGAATCGGGTAACCCTTTGAAAAAAAAATCTAAAAACTATAATAGACTTCCCGGCACCACAAAACAGGAAACAAATACGACAAATTTTTAGGAAAGTGAACTTTTTTGGAAAAAATTTTCCCCAACGTTTCAATATTTTTCGATCTCTACATAACTTCTCCCGAAAAAACTAAGATTCAACGGTCAAAGACTGTAAAACTGTTTTTCAGTAAAGAAAAGGAAAAAAAAAAAAATTTTCTCAAAAAAAAACCCAATTTTTTTTGGGTATCTATAATCCCAAAAAAAACTCCCCACCTTTATAAAACACAAAAGCGAGCATCAAAAGGTATTTTGGAGCTATTTAAAAGCAAAAGCAAAAAAAGATGGTAAAAAACAAAAAAAACCAGCCTATTTTTTCCCAAAAAAAATTGGGATTCATAAAAAAAAAAAAGCAAAATTTTTAGAAAATGTTTAGCTATTAAAAAAAGCTTAAATTTTTGGAAATTGGCTAAATTTTGGGAAACCCCATTCACGGTTTTACAAGACCACAAACCATTGAGAATTTTAAAAAAAAATTTTAAAAAAAAAGAACAATGATGAGTAGGGGGGGCATAAACCTATTTTTTCTCAATAACTTCAAAAAATTTTATAACAAGCCTGGAAAGGAAAAAAAACCCCAAGCGGACGTCTTAAACAGAAAAACCCGTTTCT
>NW_028190749.1:0-57750 GCF_048542155.1 Nylanderia fulva | reverse complement strand
TATTTCAACAAAAAACCCGCGATCCAAATTCAGACCAAATCCCGGTAAATTATGCCCAAAAAAAATAAAAGCCTCTTTAAAATATTTTTTGAAAAAGCTATTTTTGTTGGCCAATTTCTACATAAAATGTCATAAAACGATTTTTTTTGGAGCAATTCTCAAAAAAGTGGTGAAAGCTTTCATTCGTATTTTGCTTAGTTTTTAAGATATTTTTCCTTTTAACATCCCTTCTCCCCCAAAGTTTCGGTTCGAACGTTTAAAACCTGCGGATAAAAATTTTTTAGAATTTTCTGCGTATTAGCATGCAACATCATCAGGCGGATAATTTATTTTTATTATTTTAATCCCCGAATTTTTTTTTTTTAAATTTAAAAAGCGCTTCCGAAAGGGGTATACAGATACCCCGGCCTCGAAAAATAACGGCTCGGTCAAAAAACCCCGTCCGGACGCGGCCCGCGCATGGTGATATACAATTTCGATAATAAAAAATGCGATTCGATCTCAAAATAAACAAAAACTTTTTTTTTTTTTTCGCCCCCTCAATCACCGATGGAAAAAAAAGAGTTCGCGAATTCTAGAAAAAAAAACATATAGCAACCCCTCAAAGGCCGCGCGCTCTTTTCGATTGCTTTTCCGTCTAGAGTGTGCTTCACTTTCCAAAAAGATCGCTTTTCTTTTTTGCGCTTATTACCGTTGCTTTCGGGGCATTCTACTTTTTTTTTTGACACGCGGGGTTTTTTTTCCGGTTATTGCCCCCTTTCTATTTTTTCGACTCGGCTCTTTTTGGTAAAATTTTGTGCGGGGTTTATTAATTTAATTTTTGTGTTAGAGTTTAAAAATATTTTTTATATTTAGATCATGTTTTCAGTGCAGTGCCTTCTGTCTTCCCCCTTCCCACCTTCCTATCCTGCTTTTCCCTTGCCACCACAGGGTTTACTTTTTTTTATCTTGGGACAGTACTTTATACAGATTTTGTTTACAATGTTCAATGACTTGTCATATTTAGCTTTCTACCATACATCACTGTTTTGTCCGGACGGAACCAAAAGCGACCTTTTCCCATGCAGCGCGGTTTCCCAAAAAGGATAGAAACCCAGATATTTTTGCCCAGATATCGTTTTTTTTTCTTTCCACGTATCACGCTTCGAATTGCTTTGCCATTTTGCGTTTTTCTTGTCAACCCCGTTTGTAATTTTTCTTTCCGTTTAACTTGGGATCGTTTTCTTGACATTTCGCAAACTCGTTTTCCCATACATTTTTGTATTTTCCCGACGCATCCTTTTTTGAAAATTCGAAAATTTGGTCCATATGGTTTCGAATTTTGTACATCATAATCGTTTACGTCTCCATTTCCAATATAATTTGTATTTATTACCATTATTTTTTAACAGATTGATAAAAAATTGCGAGCATGCCATTAACCTCCATTTTCCTGCGTTTCCGCCCATGATTCTGCCGCCATTTCTTTCGTGCTCATAAAGCCAATCTACATATTCTGGTGTTCCAATTCTAGATTCCCATTGCTTTGCTTTCATAAATAAAGATTGTAACGGCGGTAGCCGTTTACAACGGCCCCCGTGGGCCGATTCCGCCCGCCACGTGAGGGTCTGGCGCCTAAGGGGCCCCCAAACGTTACACAAGTAATGCTCGAATTTTTTTTGACCGCTATAAATCCAGACGATGGCCCGGTTTTGGGGAAAGGGGGGGGGTCCCCTTAGTTTTCCCCAACGGTGGGTTTCCTAAATTGTTTCCAGGGCCTTGGGGGGTTAGGACGGCTTATTCTGGAACCTCTGCTTGGTGGTCGCGTCGAAACTTGTGTGGAGAAAAAGATAGGAAACGCTATGCGATAAATTTTTTCCGTGAAGCGGGCCCCAAGACGCCGGGGGAAACCTTTTAAAATCCCAAAGGGAAGTTTGGCCCCGGGGGTTTTTTTTTATTTCCTGGGCTAAAAAGGGGAGTTTCAAAGGACAACAGCTCGAGTCGGTTGACAAGTCCCAAGCATTTTGGGGGGGCCCCCTCCCTAAAGGGGGAAATCCCAGAAAATTTTCCCAAAAATCTTATGACCCCCTGGAAATCGCGTTGGCAAATTGAATAAACTGCAGAATAGCTAAAATAGCGAGTACCCGCACCCCCCAACACTTTTATTGCAAACACAAAACGCATATTTACATCGTACGAATGAGAAGTCGTTTTTGAACTTGAATTTATATAATGAGGCTGGCATTGCTACAAGTAAATTTAATTCAAACGACAAGCCGCATGATTGACCGTTTGCTAAAATTGATTTCATTTTTGCACACTTTACACACTAAAAGTTCACTCAGCGTAGAAAAAACTGTATAAAGTTTATAATTTAAACACGTTAAGATTTCTCAACACGCACGCGTTCTATGAAAAAACGCCAATTTGCGGCTCGAAGATGATGATAAAATCGGGATTATCATCCACTTCTCGCTATGTTTATCAACTGATTGATTGCCATATAATTTCTTATTCCTTGGACGCTAGGAGTTTATAAGTTTTACAATTTTTGATATTTGATGATGCCAATATTTAATGAACTAGATTATTAATTTTTTAAAACAGTTTTTTATCTGTCAGGTGCCCTTTAATTATCATATACATACAATAACATTCCAATAAACAATATCACAAAACAAACATATAAATATACAATCTTCACAATAATTGTTAATCGCCAGTGATAAATTTTAACAAATAATAAAATGCAATTTAATTCGACTAGAAACTGGCTCATTTACCGGGATAAAATATACAAACAAAAACCCACACAGACATACAAGCAAAAATAGAGCCTCTATCTGCCGCGGACATTTTTGCCGGCTGTGTTTCACACATTTTTTGGTCTGCTAAGCTCAATTTTGCGAATTTTTAAAAAATAAAACAAAGAAATATTTTTAAAAGAATCATACTATCGAAATATTTTAAAAACCAAAAAAAATCGAATTTAAAAAAATTTTAAACCTTACTTTCCTTTTAAATTTAAAATTAGTACTTTAAAATGAAAGTCATGTTACATGTATTTTATAAACTTATAACATATAATTGTTTCTTATATCAAAATATTTTTATACATAATCATACTTTTAGATATTATGTATTTTTTTAATGCAGAATTATTTATACTATATTTTGAGAATTTACTCTCCCAAATGTATATTTATATAAAATATTCTTAGCATCGAAAATGTAGTGCACATTTAAAGGGGATTTTGATATACTCAATTACACTGAAACCCTTATAAAAAAATACTATTTTTTAAACAATAAATACATGTAATACAGTCCGTGTTTGAAAAAATTCGTAATTTATTTGTGTGGGGCTATGTCCCTCAGTTTAAAAAAACTTACTTTTCCCCTTTATATATGTATGTACATATGTTATAAATATAATGTTTTTATTTGAATCAGAAATCTTTTTTATTACAATACAGTACAATATATTGTAAATTTTTCTACAAGATTATTTTTGGAAAAAAAAATTTTCCAAAATTTTTAAACTTTTAATTTGACCAATTAAATGCAACCGTTTAATTTCAAATAATGTGAAAATTTAAAATTTAAAAAATCCTTTGATAAACGAAAATACACATTGTTTTTTTTTCTATTTTAATTAAAAGTTTTTTTAATTGTTATTATCGCGTTGTTTTTTTTCATCTGAAATAAAACTTTTTTTTAAAACATGCATTATTAAAATTAAAAAATCCCTTGAACGAATCTTTCTGTTTTACTTTTTTCAAAAGACTTCGACTCTTCCCGTATAGATTCCCAGATGTGATTTTTAAGTCGATGTTAATCGTCTTGCATCCGATCTTTTTCTAACTCAACTTAATTTTCTTTTTCTTCCTAAAAATAAAATAAAGGTGCAAAAACCCTTACACTATACTTTTAAACTAAAAAATTAATAATTATAAAAATATTTGAATATGAAAACCCACCATGAAATTGTACCAAGACCAATTTATGCCCACACGAAAAACGCATTAAACCAACTTCTATATAATAAAACCTGAAAACAAATAAAATTTTAAAAATTTTAGTCATCTTTCATAAAAATAAAAATTCTGATACAAAAAACTAAATAAAAATTGGAACAAATTTCAATTATAAAAAAAGGAATGAAAATGCACTTGTCCCCAAAATTTCCCCTATGTATTTATAATAAATTTTGCAATTTTAAATAACATAACTCCCCCTAGAAAAACGTATTTGAAAAAATTTTTTTTCATTTTCCAAACTTGAATCTCTATTTTTTAAAAACCTTTCAAAATTTAAAATTTTCGTCTTTCTCTCTTCCCCTTACTGTTTTAAAAATAAAGGGCGGTTTTTAAAAAATTGCGTACTTTGACGCACTCCCTAGCATGAAATAAATTTTTTTGCAAATTTTCAGAATTTTTGGATTTTTTTTTTATACATATAAAAGTTACCCTTACATTTTTCCATTTACCCGCCAGCTTTAGCATTACCAGAGCGCACCAACGATGATGTGTGGCAAATTGCTATTAAAGTTCTCCTTCACAGAATCAGTGATCAAACATTAGATGTTTACATGAACGTGTTTTAAGATTGCGAGTTCGACATTTTCCTTCCTAATGTAGGGAAAAAATGTGTATTCCATGATTTTTAAACCACGTTCACGTGAACGTCTTCTAATTGTTGGATTCTGATTCTGTGAAGGAGAATTTTATTAGCAATTTGTTGCGCAATCATGGGTTGTGCGCGTGGGGTAGCTAATAATCTCTAAAAACTTACCTGTTATATTCCTAAAGATATAATTACCCCATGTTACATCCGCTGACGACGGATGCCGATTGCGCGAAAAAACGCAACGCTACGAATGCACGCGGAACCGAAATTACCTAAAGTGCAAGCGAAGCAGAAGGAATTTGATTTATTTTCGCTTGCACCTAGGTTCTTGACTGAGGGGGGCCCGTTGCCAGGCACCCCTTCTGATCAAGGAACCTGCCAAAAAGTGATACTATAAAACCGAGCAAAAAACCGCGCCCAGTCCCGTCACTAATTGAAAATAATCAGGTTCGCGCGCGTAGTTTTGCGGAGTAAACATAATCATTACCCGCGAGACTAGTTTAAATAACTTACAGGTGTAATATTGTGAAAATAAAGGCAACGACAAGTGTTTTTAATTGCAAAAAACTTTCTTTAAAAAAAGTAAAAGGTACTTAAAAACCCGGCCTACTCCTCCCCCCGGGTTTCCCTTCCAATTTCGGCCCCCCCCTTGTACCTGCCCGGGGCAACGATATACCTTTAAAAAAAAAAGGTAAAAAGGTTCCATTCCTCCTTCAAAAAATTCCCATTCAAACCCATGAAAAAATCCATGAAAATTAATTATTGCAAACCCATTAAAATCCATGCAAAAAAAATTTAAACCCTTAAAATTGTATGAAAAATTATCCATTGTAAACCCCTCGATTTTAAAAAAAAATAATGATACAATTTGGCTTTATTTGTTGGGCTCATTTATTTTTTTCCGTCGTCCGTCTTGTTATTGGGCATGTATTAGTAAAGCTTGCCCTCGGTATTTACTTTTTTGTATTGTTGTCTTCCGTACTGTTCATTCCGTTCGTCGCTGAGAATTTGTCAAATTTCCCGTGTCTTCGCGTGTGGCGCGATTTGAAGCGTCGGTTTATTTTTGACGAGGGTATAAAAGACGACCCCCGGTCAGAGACACCTCTTATTGATTCTTCTCGTACTGAATCCGCGTAAAAACGTTCTCACGCATAAAGGGTACTTTTTTTAAATTCTCTCGCCCAAAACATTTTTCAAAGTGGATTCGAATTTCACGTGTCAATTTTTGGAAAAAAGGGAAAAAGTGCTAATGAACCCCGGGGTAAAAATTTTCACGTGGGGGAATTGAAATCGGTTTTTCCGGGGCGAAAGGGGCCTCGAGAGGACGAACGGATTGATCCGAGGCTCGAGAAGATCGGCGACCCCCGGGTTTTGGGGCCAATTGAACAAAAAAACCAGGGGGGGCCGGCGCTCAGGGGGTCCTCGCCCCGGGAAAGGGAGAGTGAAGGGGAAGACCCGGGCGGGGACGGTCTCGGGAGGTCTGCTGCGGAGGAGACCGCGTTGGAGAAGACTGCGGCGGGCGAGGGCACGAGGGGCGCCTCGTCCCCTCCTCGGAAATTGAACGCGCCGAGTTAAATCTTTGGGGAGAGAGAGAGTTTTTGGGGGGAGAGAGGAGATCATTTTTTAAAAGGGGAAAAGGGGCGCTTGGGGCTCTTCGGTGGCATCAGCGGGTTTGTCCAGTGGTGAAAGTTTGGGGTGCAAGGAGTTTTCCCGGAATTCGAGGGAATGAGAATCGTTTTGGGGGTGGGGGAGTCAGCTCGGACTTCTCAGGGACCCCTACGTTTGACAAAGGGCTACCAGGACCTGATCGGCCTCGTTTAAGGGGACGGGCATTGATCTGGTTCTACCCCAAAAAACGAACACCTTGCTTGGGGAAAAGGGGGAGCTCGGGAAAAATGGCGCGAATTTTCACCTGCTCCGGCAGGATCACGCCCCCCGGAAAATTTAGGCTCGCTTGGGGGGGTGAGAGCCTTTTTAGAAATTATTATCACAAAAAAGGTGATTTTTGCAAATCGTGCCCGGGTGGCTGGGACGAGTTTTTCTTGACACGTATTGAAGGCATTACAACTGCAAGCGGAACCAGGCGCTCTGATGAGGTTCCGGTGGGGGAGCGGAACGCGGGAGGCCTTTCGAGGCATCGTGTTCGAGCGCAGAGACAGGAGAGGGGCCGCCCGGAAGAGCAGCCCCGCTGGGCGGGGATTGGGAGGGGGCGTTGGGCCCCGGGACGGGCGGGGCCCGGGGAGACGGGGGTGAAGCCACTGGGGATGGTGGAGCCGGGCTGCCGGGGTTAGAGGGGGACCGTTTTCCGCGGCGGTGGGGTGGCCAATCGGGGCACGTTGCGGGGGGGGCCGCCGACGGGTCCGCGTGTTATGTTTGCGGGGCTCGGGACACTTGGGGGCGGGGTCCCCCTGGGCGTGGACGGCCGGGGGTGGCGGGCCCGAGGGGGGATCGGCGGAGATCGTGTTGGCGGACGCGGTTCGGCCCCGCGCTTCCTGGACCTCATTGTAATGTGGATATTTTGCGGCGGATGGGGGCGCAGATTTTAATTATCCGACGGCGCGGTGGTTGTTTTCGGATCACCGTCACCTAATAAAAAGTAGTAGCGTCCCAAAAATTGTGTTCACGGGGTCATCAGACGCAAACAATTTCGCGTTTAAGGGCTTTTTTCCCCTCCGAAAATAAATGTATTTTTTATGTTTTTAAAAAGCCTGGGGGCGCCCAAAATCAAAAAATTTTTACACATCCCGGACGCCCAAATGACGTAAAATGTTCTTCTCGAAAGATTTTTTGACTTGTCCGCGAACGAGTTCCTCAGAAACAGTAAATCGTACGATCGAGGACCGAGTATTTTGGAGAAATTATGGCATGAAGGGGTGACATTCGGAAATTGGTGGCGAACTCCGAATCGACGAAGGTATTGGCGAAAAACGTCGAGAGATCACGAGGCCAGGCATTCCCCCCCCCCCCCTCTTTTCTTCGGGGGGAGAGGGGCGGCCGCCCGTTTTGGAATGACCATCGCGTTGGCACGAAAAAAACCGTAGCGTCGCGCCCCAAGGTTTTCATTCGCTGAAAAGGAGGCTTTCCCGGGGGTATTTAACAGGCTCTTGATGTGGAACCATACCACAGCGATTCCCCTTGCGGTCCCATCGGGCTCTTAGGAAAAAAAACGAATATTCTTTTGTGATCGATTTGCGAACTAAACAAAACACGGTGCGAGATAATTTCCCCCACGGAATTTATCGACATAATATTGATCGCTTGAAAGCAAAAAAAATTTTTTTTCTCGATTTTTGGTTTAAAAAGGGTGGATTCCTCACGTCGGATGCATCCCCTCGAAAAAAATATACGTTTTGTGACCCGCTGGGGGAGTTTGAATGGCTAGTATGCCGTTCGGACGACGAACGCGCCGCGTGTGTTTAGCGTTTTTTTACATATGGTTTTGCGTCTTTAACCAAAAAATATTATTATACCCAGACGATATCTTGGGGTTTCGCGGAAAAACCCAGATGAGCACATGAGATTTTTTCGGGTTTTCGGGGGCGGGCCCCTCCTCGTTTTCAGTTTCCCTCATAAGTCGCTTTGCGCGAACAGAGGTCAAATACTTTGGGGATTGCGTGATCAAGCGGCAACCCCGGTATGAAAACTCGAATCCGTGCTGATTACCCGATCCCCCGTAACGCAAGAATGCAGAAAATTTGCGGGTTTTGGGGAGTTTAAAAAATTTTTGTCGTTTTTTCCCCGGGTTTTCCGTGATAGCGAAACCACTGTCGATTAAAAAAAAAAAACCGGGTTTAAATTCGAAAGTTAGAAGCCAGGAAACGGGCGCTTTAAGGGCGCTTGTCGACGACCGGTGTTGGGGATATATTCGCCGTGGGGCCCCATACGGACTCATTGGGATGCGAGCGTTACGGTTTTTTGTGGTATTTTTGTTTCCCCAAAAAAAACATGGATTGGGGGGTCCCATCTCGTTTTTGGACCAAGAACGACGTCCACCGAAGCGAAAAAATTTATAGCTTCGAATTGAGTGTCTTTGCGATCGTGTACGCGAAAACGTTTTCCCTATTTATTTGGCGGGACAAAAATTTTAAGGTAAGACCGACTTGACGCTTTCGACTCACGTTTAAAAAAAGACGTGAAAACCCCGGGGTCTCGCGGGGGGCTCTCTTTTTACAAAAAAGCTGTGAATGTTCACCGCCCGGGGGGCTTGAGCCACGTGGACGCGCTTTGCCGCTGTACGTGTTCTGTACTTTGGGTAAAAACATTCGGAAAGGGAAATCTGGGCCCCTTGCCAAACCGCGACGAAAAATTAGTAAAATTCGTGAGAACTCGAAAAAAGCAAAAAAATATTATGAATTTTCGCGACGGATTGGTCTATCGGAAGGACAAAATAGGAAAATTTTTGTTTTACGTGCCACAGTCCCCATGGAAAACAACGTGTTAAACCTGTCTGACGACCTGGGTCACCCGGTGTCGACAAGGTTATCGTAGTAAAGGAAATTTATTGTTCCCCCGCGGGTCGGGACAAACAAAAAATACTTTTTAAAATGCTTGCCGTGTCAATTCTCCCCCCCCAGCGGAAAAAAGGAGGGGTTTTTTTTTTAGCATTCCAAAGGGAAAAAACTCCGTTCGCGAAATTTAGTTGATCATTTAGGCCCAGAAAAACCGGAAAAGGGGTTTCGGGGATTTTACTCGCCCCCCATCGACGCGTTACAAAATTTATTAGCTCTATCCTGCAAAACACGACGTCAGAGGAAACTATTGGGATCTTCGCGATTATTTCCCTGCTACTCAGCCCAGGCGGTGATTTCAATCGGGCACTGTTTTTTCGTCTGAGGGGATTTTAGAATTTTTTAAAGTCGATATCAATCTCACTTTTGATCGCCGTTTGGGAAAACCCCAAGCCAACGGGCAGGTAAGCGTTTAATCAACAATAAACCATGCTACAATTTTGAAAACCCTTCCCCCTCCAAATGGGTTTGCCTGAAAGAAAAGAATACCGATATAAAACCGCCTGCCCTGTAAAACCCCGAAAACCGCTCGTTTTTCTTTCGGGTTAGAAAAAAGGAAAACAATGATTACTCCACCTTGTACAGATTATTAAACAAAGGAGCGTGTCTCGATCGACTTTTGATGCGACCTGAAAAAAAAATTAAAAAAGGGCCAAAAAATGCGCCGAAAAAATTTGCGACGAAAACCCACGTAAATATCAAACCGGCGATTTGTCGAAACAATGTAGAGAAAACGGGGGGCGAAAAAACAAAAATTTTCCCCAAAATTTTAAAGCCCTCGGATAAAAAAAGCGCGATTATGACCCTATATTGTAAGCATATCGACGGTTTCCCGTTTACAAACGGCCAAAATGCGGTGGTTGCGCCCCATAGAGCACCATATTTAAATTTTAATTGTGTTTTCGGTATGCGTTTTAACCGATATCGATTTTGATTATGTTTGTCCGGGACGGCCTAAAGTCAGAATGGCCGAACGTTCTTTATTTTGTTGGCTCGACTTATTTGTTTATCCGCGTTTCCCTTGTTTTTGGGGGGCAGTATTGTATAAGGGGATTTTCTCGGGGTTTACATTCTTTTGATTGTAGGCCTTCCGTACTTTCATCCTTCGCGTCTGAAATTTGTCGAATTTGTGTCCCCCGCGTGATTGGCCGATTTGAAGCGTCGGTTTTTTTTTGACGACGGTATAATAAGACGACCGCCCGGTCGGGAAGAGAAAACCTCATTATTGATTCTTCTCGTACTAAATCCGCTTAAAAAACAGTTCTAAACGCATCAAGGATACTTTTTAAAATATTCTATCTCTCGCCCAACATAAATAAAAATTGCGCCAAGTAAAAGTAGAAACTTGTACCAGTGAAATTAAAATTGCAAACATATATAGAGTCGTATAAGAGAGACTTCCGTTTCCGATGGGATAGGAAAAAAAGGTAAAGGTGTGGAGAATAGAGGGGAAAAAGAGGGGTGAAAGGGAAGTGCGAGTGGGGGGAGTGGAGTGAAGGCGAAGAAGAGTAGAAAAGTGATTTGGGTTTAGAACCGAGAAGGGTAAAAAGAGCAGGAGAGGTTCGGTAGAATACTGAAACACAGAATGACAGGAAAACCAAAGGGAAAACCAAATTAGATAGAAAGGTAGCAGCAGAGAAAAAGAGAAGGGAGGCACGGAGTATAAGTGATGAAACAGACAAGTAAGGAAGTAAGTGGAATAATATATAAAAGGGAACTAGAAAGGGAAAAAGAGGAAGAAAATTTGGTGCCGAGGAGAAGAAAATAAATGGGAAAATAGAAAGACTAGTTAAGAGGGGGAAAAGAGGGAGTACGGAAATATAGATGAGCTTTTAAAAAAAAAAGAAGCATTAGAAAAAGCAGAAGAGGGAAAAAAAAGGGAGAGAAATTAGCACAAAAAGGGGAAAAAGGGAAAATGGGAAAAGGGAAAAAGGCACGATAAGACGCACGAGACACAAAAAGGAAGGAAGGGGGGGTTGGATGGGAAAATAAATTGGAGAAAAAAAATAAAAGAAGGGTTCAGGAAATAAAAAAATATAAGGAAAGGTGGGGAAAATTGAGAAATAAAAAGGAGGGGAAAATTGGTGACAAAGGGGATAAAAAAGGGAAAAAATAGGGCGAAGTGGTTTAGAGAAAAAAAAAACCCTTGGGGAAAAACTGGGGGGAAAAAAGGGAAAAAGGGGAAAAAAAGAAAAAAGGGGTTTTGGGGGAGGCGGAAAAGATATGGGGTTAAAAAAAAGGAAGGGGAGAAGGGGAAAAACATACAGGGGCGGCGAAAAAAGGGGAAAACTGAAAAAAAGTGGGAAAGTTAAAAAAAAGGTTGTATAAAAAGGAATAAAGAAAAAATTTAAAAGGGGGGGTGGGAAGAAAAAAAGGTATAAAAAATTAAAAACGTGGGAAAGAGATGGTTAAAAAAGGGAAAAGGGGAAATCGAGCACAGGTTGGATGAAGACGATTTAAAAAGGGAAAGGGAGGAAAAATAAAAGGGAAAGAATACGGGAGAGAAAAAAAAGGGGAAAAGGGTTTTGTAAATTTGGGAAAAATTGCAGTAAGGGGGAAGATAGGGAATGGATAGGAAAAGGGAAGTTTTTGATAGGGAAAGGGAAAATTTAAAAAGGGAACAGGGAATACAAATTTTGCATAGGGGGCCAGAAAAAATAAAAGGGAGGGAGATGTGAAGAAGGGACACAGGGGTTATAACTTTTGGGATGTACGGAATACAATAAAATAAAGATTTTTGGGAAAGATTAAAATAAAATTCAGTTCTAAGGGAAAATATGATAGAACAAAGAAGGGGGAAAGTAAAGGATAGTTTACCGAAAAAATATACATGAAATAAATACGGGAAAAAAAAAAAAGGAAGGGCATAAGCGAATTTTTTACTAGAGGGTGAAAAAGGTTTTGGGAAATTTAAAGAGGTTTTGAGAGGGGAAAGGGAAAAATATTATGCAAGTTAAAAGTGGAAAAAGGAGAAATGGAATAATGGGAAACTATGGAATGGGGACTTGGATAGAATTTGGGAAAAATAAGGACTGGATGGAAGAAGGGGAAAAAAGTAAAAAAATAATAGGGGAAATTTCATCACGAAAAGGGGAAAAAGAGACTGGAGGAATAAAGAGTTGGGAAGAAGAAGGGAATGGAGTCAAGACGATAATGGAGAAGGTTTTTAATGCACGAACAGGGGGAAAAAGAGGGTGGAAAAGGAAAAAGGGAAAAAGTAAGGAGGGGGGAGGAAAAAGTCCAAGGACAAGAGATAACAAAGGGAAGGAAAACTAAAAGAGTTCCTAAAAAAAGGGGGTGGTTATATTTAAGGAACGAAGGAAAACGAAGAAGGGGGGAAAACTACCAGGGGGAAAAAAGAAACAGTAATGACTACGTAAAAAGGAAAAGAAGGACAAAAGAAAGGGAAAGGCAAGATGGGAGAAGGAAAATCGACCAAACCCAATAACATATGAATAAGGAAAAAAAAAGGAAAGGGGGAAAAAAAAAAAAGGGCAAAGAATAAAAGAGGATTGAATAAAGCAAGAAAAAAAAAATTGAGAAAAATTTAGGGATTAGAACAAATAAAAGGGAAAAGAAGAAAAAATAGGAGAATTAAAAAGAGGAAAGAAAACTTTTAAAATTGTGAAAGCAAAGAAAAAAAAATAAAGAAAAGTGGGTGGTGGGTGAAGAATGTAGGGAAAGAAGAAAGTAAAAAATTTAAATTTAGGAAAAGGAGAAAAAGGAAGAAAATGGAGAGAAGTATAGGGAAAAAAAAGAGATTATAAGTTAAGTTGAGGAAAAAAAAAGAAAAAAGAGAGGAATAATAAGAGGGCTGGAAGCAAAGACGAAAGAAGGTAGGGGAAAAAGGAAAGAGAAGGAAAAGAAAGGGAAAAATAGGTTGGGATAAAAGAGGAAAGGTTTTTTTGGGTTGTTAGGGTTAGAAGAAAGGGTAGTGGGGAAAAGGGAAAAAGGGGGGGAGCAGGAGGAAAAAACTAGAATTGGAAGGTGGAAGATAATAAAGGGTTGAAAGATGGAAAAAAAATGGGAAAAAGCAGATCCAAACGAGGTAGGGAAAATTGGATGAGAAACTGAAGTGGGGGGGCATGGAGGGTTTGCATAAGATAGGGGGGAGAAAAGGAGGGCCAACGATTGGAAAAGGAAAATTAAACCGATTAAAAAGAAGGGAAGGGGGGAAAAGTGTAAAATTTTGTATAAAAATTGTAAAAAATTACAAAAGGGTTTTTGGGGGGAAGAAAAGGAGATAAAGAAAAAGGGGAACTCTTGAAAAGAAAGGGATTCAGAAGAGGCATGGGATTATCAGATATACACGTTAAAAATCGATAAATAACAGTTAGGGGAAGAAGGGGGGAAACGACAGCAGATTTATAGACCCAGGGCAGCATTTGATAGTAAAGGAAAAAAGATAATAAAAGCAATGAGGAGAGAGGAAAAAGGGAAAGGACTGGGGGGAAAAAGGAAAAATAAAAAAGGAAAAGAAAAAAAGTGAGGGAAAAAAAAGAATAGGAACAAGGTTTGGAGGCAAAAAAAAGGGAAGAGAGGTAAAAATTTGGGGAAATGGGAAAGGGAAAGGAAAGAGTTTCTGGAAAGAAGAAGAAAAAATGAAAAAAAAAGGGAAGGTACCATACAAAAATTAGAAAAGGGAGATGAGAAAACAAAGAGGAGAAAAAGAAAAAAATAGGGGAAATCAAATTATAAAAAATCTATAAAAAAAATAAGAAAGGGGGGCCCCAAAATTTTTAAAAAAAAGCATGGTCAAAAAGAATGGAGATTGATTATAAAATTTAGCGGGGAAATGAAATGGGGGAGGGTGGTACGGGGAAAGGGGAAAGAAGGAAAATTGTAGTTTATTAAAGGGAGGGGGAAACATGCAGAGTAGATGGAGAGGTGCAGAATAGGGGGAAAGGGAGGAAGGAGGGGCGGGAAAGCGAAAGGAAGGATATTGGAAAAAAGGAAAAGGGGGGAAATGGTTGAGAAAGTAGGGGTATAAAAAAGGGAAGAAGAGGGGAAAAGAAAAAAAAAGAGAGAAAAAGGAGTGCATGGGGGAAAAGAGAAAAAAAAAGAAAGAGGGGGAAAAGAAGAAGGAAAAAATCGTACAGGGGAAGCGGAGGTCAAAATTTAAAAAATAAAACAAGATTTTTAAAAAAGGTTATAAAAGTAATAAAAATTCAAATTTAAAATTATAGAAAAATTTAAAGAATGGGATATTAGATTAAGAAAAGAAAAGCAAGAAAACAAAGGGGCGAAAGGGCGAAAAGAGCAAAAGAAGAAAAAAATGAAAAAGAGCGGTAATTGGTACGATAAGGTTTGATTTTAAAAAAGGGAAGCAAGAGAGAGAAAGAAAAGAGCGAGAGGAGAGCTCGGCGGCGTATAAAAGCGAGGTAAAATAATTTAAATAAAAGTAGAAATAAGAAATTTAAAAGTAGAAATAAGAAAAAAAAGGTAAGTAAGCTAAATTACCAACCGGGCTTGTTGATAGATTTTTTTAAAAAAAAAGATGAAACTTTTCGCCCCAAAAATTGATTTTTTTTTCAAGCTGTTGTGAAAAAAAAGGGTTAAAACTAAATGGAAAACTAGTGAAAATTAGTATAGAATAAAATTAAACAAAACTTGAAAAAGAAATTTTAGTAAAACCACAGGTAGTGTTCACCTCTGAAGAACAACATATAAAAGGGTCGAAAGGGGGAAAAGGTCTCTGGGGAGCGTTGTTTGTACATCTTGGGGGCCCGTTTTCCGGCTTTTGGGAAAGGGTGAAGAGAGCTTTAAAAAATGGCCTGCGGACCAAATTTTAAACATGTGGGAAGACGAAGCTTGGCGGCCAGGTTGTCAACCTGAAAAGTTAAGTGGGTATTGGAATCTTCAACCTTTAAGTCTAGGTCCCGGGTGGGAAATTTCCCCCAAGGGGGTCGGATATAAGGCCGTTTTAAAGCGGAGTTGAAGCTTCATTCCTAAAAAGAAAAGAACCATTGCTCCTCATAAGAACTTTAGATAGCCTAAGTCTTTTTTTTTTAAAACGCTGGAAAAGGATCGATGTCTATCAAGAGACTTGACCCCTTTTCCACGTTCTCGGGGGGCACCCGTCACATCAACCAACCGCTAAAAAACCGGGTATTCACTGAGAAAAAACGCTCAACGCGCTTTTTTTTTAATTTAAAGGGGCCACTTTAGATGGGGGCTTCGCTTGGGGACTTTTCTCGAAATCGAAGGGGCCTTCAAAAACACACCCATGAATGATTTTTGAGAAACCGGGCGGGGTGTCCCCGGGTGACTGGGTTGGCGGATCCGGCCCATCTCAGGGTCGTTGTAAAATCGCTTGGGTCTTCTAGGTTGGGGGCCGGGTAAAAAGGGGATGCTCGCAAAGGGGGAGTGCTTCGCCACTCCCCTGGGGCCTGGTGATCGAAACTCAGAGAACTAAAAATAGAGGGATATACGCCCCAGGGAAGGCTGGCATCTGGTCATACTTGGTGAAAAACCCTTTATTGTATTCATTTAAATCGCGCAAAAGGGCCCTTTAAAATGTTAGGGGTTGGTTATAGCGGTTGGATCTTTTTAATTAAATTTTCGGAAATCAGTCTTTTATTCCCCCCGGAAAAAACAAGGGGCATTTTTGAGGGCCTTTTTTTGGGAAATATCAGACTTGTTCCGCTGAGTCGGATACTGGGGATCATCCTGGGAAAAAAGTATGTAAAAGGAGCATCGAGAGAACCGCTGTAAGGTGCTATTTCTATTTTTAGAGGAAAGAGCCTTGGCCAAACCTGGGGGGCTCAGACTGGGGTGGTCTATCATCATTTTGCAAATTAGGGCCCTTGGCTTAGTTGCAGTAGTATGGTGGCCGGCTCAAAATAGGGCCTGCTCCGCTTTTTGGGGGAAGGTGGGGTTTTGCTTTTTTTCGGGGCGACACAATGGACTTTTTCGGTGCCTTGGGGAGGGCTTTTAAAGAGGTCTTTCCTCCCCGTTTTTATATTATTATTATTTTTTTATTTATTATTTTAAATTTTAATCCAAAACATGTATGTTTTGCGTGAGGGAATACCGACATCAATTTTTAATCGCGCACTCTAATTTCCCCCAAGAAAATTTAATGCTTTGCTCTTCCTACAACAGAGTAAAACAGGTAATGTTATAAATTTTAAAAAAAGATACGGGAGAATTTTGCGTAAATTAGGATCGTGTGCTTAAATTCTTTTTAAATATATTTTGTAGCGGAAATTTGCGACCCCCCTCAAGTAAGTGAGATCTAAAATTTTATAAAAGGGTTTAAATCCCGCGGGGGCTTATCGGCGGACGATTTTCCCTCTGGGTTTTTTTTTTACGCGCGATCGGGGCGGGTATACAAAACCCGTTTATCCCCTTTGCAAACGCTATAAAGGGGGTGGTCAATTTATTATTTTATCGAAAGAAAGGACCGACCACGACAAACGGAAATCGGCGCCCCTTTTTGATTTTTTATATACAAATGACAGTCGACGTCGTCAAGCATTCTCAGTTTACCCTATCGAGTAAAGATCGCGCCCCGGGTGTAACCCTGGGCCCCAAAAAAAGAAGTTTTAAAAAAAATTAAAAAAAATATATATAGTGGGCCCAACTGAACGAGCAAATAAAAAAGGGAAAAATTTTTTTTATTAATATTTAAAAAATTTAAATTTAACATTCCGTTACGGGAATCGATAAAACTTGTAAACGTTTCGACTCCCATTCAGTTTTATCAATACATAAAAGTTAAGTATTAAAATCCCAAAGTTAAATTTTAAAAAAATACAAAGTTAGTTAAATTTTAAAAATAAAAAATTGAAAGATTCTTCGTGTTGCCCCAATAGATATGCAAGGCGTTTGGGGTCTGAGATCCCCAGTTATCGACTTTTAAAGCTTTGCTACGGAAAAAACCCCCAATTAAATCAATGTAAGAGAAAATTTAAAAAATCTTTCAACTTACTTTAAATCGTTTTAACAAGCCCTTTTTCCCCCCGATATTTCAAGGTGTTTTGGGCGAAGTCTGAATACCAAATTTCAAAATAGAGGGGGGGAGTTTTTATTTTTTACCAATGTTTTTTCTAAATTATGATTCAGAAAATTTTTTTAAGATGTCAAAATAACTACTTTTAAACAAAATTTCGGTGTCTGTTTTTAAATTAATTCCTTTTTTTCTGTTTTTTAAAATGGGGATCATTTAAAGATATTAGTTTTTTTAGTTTTTTTGTGTCCAAAATTTTTAATATTTTCCCAGTCAAATGTAGGTTGTTCGTTTAGAAGGGTTTCGGGGGGAAAACCGAATGTCTAGCAAGTCTAATTTAATATTATTTTTTTTTCTTTAAGCTGGGCCCAACGTTTTTTTGGCCCTGCCCGGACAAATTGGCGTCACAATCGTTAAATTTCCCAATTTAAAAAAAACATTAAAATTCGTGGGGAAATTTTATTTTTCCCTTTTAAACCTTTTTGGGGAAAATTCATTAAATTTTTTTAAATGCAACGATTCCAAACCACTAGGCAGGTTTTTCCCTATTGCGGGAAAGAAAAACTTTCTCAGAAAATTGATTTTTAAAATGGTATACAAAATTTTTAATGTTAGTATTATATTTTTGGAAATTTTTATTTGTTATTATTAGGTTTTTTAAATTTTCTTTTTGAGAGTTTTTTTAATCTGGTTTTATTTCTGTAAAAAATTGATAAAGAGGATAACCGTTGGATAGAAAAAATTTTAAATACTTTTCCAAATTTTTTTTTTTGTGAAATTGGGGAGGGATAGAAATAAAGTCTATCTCCCAAATTTATAAATTTTCCTTTTTTTTACAATTTGGTGTTTGAAAAAAAAAAAAGAAATCTCCCTGAAAATGTCTTTTTGTGATCCCCCAATCAAAATAAATTTTTTTATCTTTTATTTTGATCATTATGTCAAAAAGCTTAAAAAACGTTTTATCCTCTTTTTCCAAAAAAATTTGTAGTTTTATCGTTAAAAATTGGTTAATTGTCCCAAAAAATGTAATATTGTCGGGGAAGTGTAAAATAATGTCGTCAAATAAGGGAAAAAAGAAAGTCATTTCCCCTTTTTTTTTTTAAATTACAAATTTTAATAATTTTTCCCCAAGTCCTCCCTGACTATATGGGCCCAATTTGATAGGAGAAAGTGGGGAACCCAAGGAGCCCCAAAAATTTGTTTTTTTAAGTTATGTTTTTAAAAAGTAAAAAAATGTAAAAGGGTTAATTTAAATTTTTTTATCATACTATGAATTCTTTTTTGGGAATTTTTGTGTTTGACTCTAAAAAAATCCCAAATCTTTTATTGATACCTTTTAAATTTGAAAGATTACAAAAACATTGGGTAAAATGAAACAACCCCAAATAAAAATTTATTATGTCGGTATCTTGTATTTTTTTCCCCTGATAGAAGTTGAATAAAACCCAAAATTTTATTTAAAAAACTGCCCCGGCTCTAGGAAAGCTATTTTTAAAAATTTTTTATGAAAGAAAAAAGCAATTTTTATATAGAGAAGTATTTTTGGGGAAAACTATTAATCAAAAGGGGAATATTTTCCTTGGGGATTTGGGGGAGCCCATAGGCTTAGGAAGAAGGAGTCGTTTAAAAATAAATAATAATATTTTTTTTTTGTTGATAAAATTTTTTTTCCCAACCCCATTTTTTTAAAACCATTGGTTTTTTTTCTATTTTTGTTGATGGGTTTTTTTTTAACTATGGTATACGGGAGAATCGTCTTCTAGGAGACTCTCAACTTTTTTTATATAAAATTCTTTTTCTAGTCGACTGTAAAGTGCCTTTATCTTCTAGTAAAAAATATTAGGGGTTTGAAAAGCAAAATTTAAATTTTGGGCTTTTTTGCATGTAAAAAAATTTTTTTTGTATTCCGTTTTTTTTTTCGTTTTGTTTAAAAAAAATGAAAAAAAATTTTGGAATTTTTTCGCAAATTAAAGAATCGAAATAAAAATTTCTGATCCCATTTGAATTGTTTCTATATCTTTTATGAATTGTGTTACTAATTTTTTATTTAATTAAAAGGGGCTAAATTTACCTTCCCAAATTTTAATTTGATTGGTACAAATTGGGGGGGGAAATTTTTTTTTTTATTTTAAAAAAAATAAAACCCCTTTTTTTGGTTAGTTTTTTGTTAAAAAGGGTTTTTTGTGAGCACACGAAAAAATGTTGGCCGAAAAAAAGTGTTTTTCAACAAATTTGTCGATGGGTATTTTTTTCAATTTTGATAGGAATTTAAAATTTTTTAAGTACTTTGTTTCATGCGATTTTTCGTAGCCCTAGGGTTTTTTTTTGTGTATTAGATATAAATTTTTGGTTTAAAAAAGAAAAAGGGGTTGCAATGGTGATTTAAAATCTCCTGCCCGAATAAATTTGGGAAAAGATTTTGGGAAAATTTGGAATTGCCTTGGAAACCCTTTTTTTTTTTTAAAATGAGTTTAAAGGTTTTATTAAATCAAAAAATCTTATGTTAAAAATTTCATTCTGATATTAGCAACCAAAACCCCGCATCCCCTTTTTTTTATTTAAAAGTGGGGGAAAACCCAAATTTTTTGTTACAGAAATTACGCAAAAGGTTTGGGAAAAAAAAACAATTAAACTCTTACTTTCCCCTTTAAAAAATTTAATTTCGACATTTCTTTAAAAATTTGTAATTAAAAATTTAGCCCAAAATTTAAAAAAGTTTTAACGTTTTTGGGCCAAAAAGGTTTTTAAATAAAACTAGAAAATTTAAAAAGATGGGATTTTAAAAAGGGTATTAGTCCCCGCTTTAAGGCCGCGGTTTAATTAAAAAATTTAAATTTGAAAGGCTCGTATAATTTAACAAAAATTAAAAAAATCATATATAGTAGGCCAACTGAACGAAACAAAAAAAATAAGGGGTAAAAATCTTTTTTTAATAGTTTTAAAAAATTTTAAAATTAACATTTCTTTTCAAAAATCGAAAATAAAGGGAAAAAGTTTTTGAATGCCTCCGCTTTTTTCAATACATAAAAATTAAATATTAAAATAACAAAGTTTTAAAAGGGTTTAAAAAAACAAATTAGTTAAAATTTAAAAAATTAAAAATTTAAACGATTCTTTGCTGTTTACCCAAAAGATATGCAAAGGCCCATTTGGGTTTAGATGCCAAGTTTTGCGGGCATTTTAGCATGCTACGGGTATAATACCCCGAATTAAAACAATGTCAGAGAGGGAATTTAAAAAAACTTTTAACTTAAATTTTCGTTTTTAAAAAAAGTCCCTTTTTCCCCATATTTCAAGGGGGGGTTGCGAAATCCCGAATACCAAAATTTAAAATAGAAAAGCGTGATTTTTTAAATTTTTTACCATGTTTTTTTTTTAAAATTTGATTCAGCAAAAAATTTTTTTTTAAAGTCAAAATAACTTGGGCCAACAATTTGGTGTCCCGTATTTAAAATTTAAATTTCCCTTTTTTTGTTCTTTAAAGTGGATCATTTCAGATATTATTTTTTTAAAGGTAGTTTTTTTTCGTGATCCATTTTTTTAAATATTGTTCCCCGCAAATGTATGTTGTTCGTTTAAAAGTGTTCTGTTACAACCGAATGTCTAGAAAAGTCTAATTTTAAAATTTTTTTTTTATGTTCTTTAATCCGTTCCTAAATGTCTTTTTGTCTGTCCGGGGAAAATTTGGGGTCCCCAATCGTTGCAATTCAATTTTAAATAAAATTAGAAATTGTGGGGCAATTTTTTTTTGTCCCTTTTTAACCCCTTTGAAGTCATTCAATTTTTTAATGCAACGATATCCTACCCCTACTTTGGTCTTTTTTGTGAAACAAATTTCTCAGATATTGATTTTTTATATGGTTAAAAAAGACCCCAAAAAATTTTTAAAGTTGTATTATATATTTGGTTCTGTTATATTTTTTATTATTAGGTTGGGTTTAAAATTTTTTAGTTGAGAGTTTTTTTAAACGCCCTTTTAATTTTTGTTTTTAAAAAAAAATCCCAAAAGGGGTAACCCTTGGATACAAAAAGTTAAAGCTTTCTCTATATTTTTTTTTTGAAATTTTCGGATTTGATATAATAAAGCTCATTTTTACAAATTATAAAAATTTTTTCCTATTTTTTGAAAAAGTTGGAGATTTGAAAAAAAAGAAAGTAATTACCCGAGAATGTCTTTTGGGATACCCAAACTAAAAAAAAAATTTTATTATCTTTACTTGGTCATTATGTTTTAAAAAACTTTTTACAACGATTACCTCTTTTTCCAATGTTTAAATTTTAGTTTCTTATAAATTTTTTGAATTCGTTCAAAACATATTTAATATTTTCAGGGGAAATTTCATAAAATAATGTCGTTTAAAATAAAAGGAAATAGAAATCATTTTGCAAATTTAAAATTAAATAATTTCTAAAGTTTTCCCAAATCCCCGAAAGACTTACGGCAATGATAGGAGAAATTTGGGGAAAACCCCTAGGAGCCCCTAAATTTTTTTGTAAGTTATGTTTTTTAAAAGTGAAAAAAGTAGAAGTTTAAAATAAATTTTTAAACATACCTAAAGAAATTTATTTTTTGGGGAAACTTTTTGTGTGACTCTATAAAAGCCCTTTTATTATTTATAAACCCTTTAAGAAATTACGAAAAATTTGTAAAAATGAAACAAACCTTTCCCCCAAAATTTTTATGTCGGTACTTGTTTGTTTTCCCGGGTAGATGTTGGGATTATCAAAAAATGTTTTTTCAAAAAATGTCCGCCTAGGAAGGCTAAACTTTTAAAAATTTTTTGAAAGAAAGAAAACAATAATTAGAGAATTTTTTAATTTAGGGAAAAAAAAATTTAAACCCAAAAGGAATATTTTCTTGTGGATCTTGGGGAGCCTGGCTTTGGAAGAAGAGAGTCGCTTTAAAAAAATAATAAATTCTTTTTTTTAAAAATTTAAAAGTATAAGACGGGCAACAAAAAGCCCAAAACGCGGGTGAAAAATGCGTTATCCTAACAAAATAAATTAAATTTTTCCCTTGAATAAAAAACCGGGGCAAGGCAAAAAATTTTTCTTGGGGCACGGCCCCAAAATTTTTTAAAAAATTTAAATAATCTCCAAATTTTTAGATTTTAAATTTCCAAAACCCCCCCTTTTTTAAACCCCCCCACGGGAAAAAAAAAATGAAAGAAAGAGGGAAAAAAATAGACCCAAAAAACGCTGAAACGGGAAAACGAAACCCCAGACCCTTTTGCTTGCCCGGGGGTGCTCTTTTCCCGGATTTTATCAAAAAAAGAATATTATTATTTATTTTCAAGCGACTCTCTTCTTCCTAAAGCCTATGGGCTCCCCAAGATCCACAAGGAAAATATTCCTTTTAGATTAATAGTTTCCTCAATAAATACTTCTCTATATAATATTGCTTCTTTCTTTCATAAAATTTTAAAAGATAGCCTTCCTAGAGCGGACAGTTTTGTAAATAACAGTTTTGATATATGCAACATTCTATCAGGGAAAACAATACAAGATACCGACATAATAGTTTCATTGGACGTTGTTTCATTATTTACTAATGTTTCTGTAGATCTTGCATTAAACGGTATCAATAATAGATGGCATTTTATAGAGTCACACACAAAGATTCCCAAAAATGAATTCATAGGTATGATAAAATTTATATTAACTTCTACATTTTTCACTTTTAATAACATAACTTACAAACAAATTTATGGGACTCCTATGGGTTCCCCACTTTCTCCTATCATTGCCGATATAGTCATGCAGGACTTGGAAACATTAGTAATTAGTAATTTAAATTGCGAAATGACTTTCTATTTCCGTTATGTAGACGACATTATTTTATGCACTTCCGCTGACAATATTACATATGTTTTGTACGAATTCAACAATTATAACGATAGACTACAATTTACATTGGAAAAAGAGGATAATCGTTGTATAAGCTTTTTAGACATAATGATCAAAGTAATAGATAATAAAATTTATTTAGATTGGTATCACAAAAAGACATTCTCAGGTAGATTACTTTCATTTTTTTCAAATCATCCAACTTGTCATAAAATAGGAACAATTTATAACTTGGTAGATAGAGCTTTATTACTATCACATCCGCAATTTCACAAAAAAAATATAGAGAAAGCTATTAACATTTTGCTATCCAACGGTTATCCTCTTGATCTAATTTTCACAGAAATAAAACGCAGATTAAAAAATCTCTCAACTAAGAAATTTAACAAGCCTAATAATAACAATATAACAGATACCAATAATACTAATACTAACATTAAATATTTTGTCATACCATATATAGAATCAATATCTGAGAAAGTTGTTTCAGCAATAAGAAGACCTGACGTAGTGGTAGGATATCGTTGCATTAAAAAATTGAATGACTTCATAAGAGTTCAAAAGGACAAAAATAATTGCCCCACGAATTCTAATGTTATTTATAAATTGAATTGCAACGATTGTGACGCCACATATGTCGGACAGACAAAAAGACAGTTAGGAACGAGACTTAAAGAACATAAAAATAATATTAAATTAGACTCTGCTAGACATTCGGTTGTCACAGAACACATTCTAAACGAACAACATACATTTGACTGGGACAATATTAAAATTATGGATCACGAAAAGAACTACCATAAAAGACTAATATCTGAAATGATCCACATTAAAGAACAGAAAAATGGAATTAATTTAAATACAGACACCGAATTGTTAGACAGTAGTTATTTTGACATACTTAAAAAATTTGCTGAATCATAATTTAGAAAAAACATTGGTAATAAATAAATACATCACGCTCTCTATTTTGACATTTGGTATTCAGACTTCGCAACACACACTTGAAATATCGGGGAAAAGGACTTGTTAAAACGATAATGTAAGTTGAAAGATTTTTTAATTCTCTCTGACATTGATTTAATTCGCGTATTATATCCGTAGCATGCTCAAATGTCGCATAACTTGGCATCTCAGACCAATCGCCTTGCATATCTATTGGTCAACAGCGAAGAATCGTTTCAATTTTATATTTTAATATTTAACTAACTTTGTATTTTTAACATTTAACTTTGTATTTTAATATTTAACTTTTATGTATTGATAAAGACTGTAGTGCAGTCGAAACGTTTACAATTTATATCGATTCTGTAACGAAATGTTAATTTAATTATTTAACTATTAATAAAGATTTTTACACCTTATTTATTTGCTCGTTCAGTTGGCCTACTATATATGATTTGTTTAATTTTGTTAAATTATACGAGCCTTTCATTAATTAATTTTAATAAACGCTGGCCTTATAATGCGTGGGACTAATTACCCGTTTAAATACCATCGTTTTAATTCTAGTTTTATTTATAACTATTTTGGTCTAGAAACGTTAAAACATTTTAAATCTTGGCTAAATTTTAATTATGCGATAATTAAAGCAATGTCGAAATTGAAATTTTTAAGGGAATGTAAGAGATATTGTTTGTTTCCCAACCATTTGCGTAATTTCTGTAACAATAAATTTGTTTTCCACCACTATAAATCAAAAAATAGGATGCGTGGTTTGTTGCATAATATCAGAACTGAAATTCTTAACATAGAGATATTTGATTTATATAGAACTTTAAACTCACTTAACAAAAAACGGTCAAGGCAATTCCAAATTCTCCAAAATCTTTTACCATCTTATATCTGGCAGGAGATTTTAAATCACCATTGCAACTCCTTTTCTTTGTTCAACCAAAAATTATATCTCATACACAAGAAAAAATTCCTATGGCTACGTAAATCGCATGAAACAGAGTACTTCAAAAATATTGATCCTATCGAATTGAAAACAATATCATCGACAAATATTGTTGATAACACTGTTTCTGCCAACAGTTTTCGTTGTGCTACACATAACCCTTTACAACAAACTAACCAGAAATGGTTTATTAATTTAACTGATAAAAAAATTCCCCCCAATGTAACCAATCTATTACAATTGGGAGGTGAATTTAGTCTCCCAGTTAACTTAAATAAAAAAGTAGCTATACACGAATTCATCAAAGATATAGAAAGCAATTCTAATGGGATCAGAAATCTTACTTCGATTCGTAATGCTGCCATTCCACAATTTTCATTATTTTTAAACAATAACGACAAAAAAACGGACATACAAAAAAAATTATTTTACATGCATAAAGACACAATTAAATTCTGCAATCAAAATCCTAATATTTTATTTACTAGAGCAGATAAAGGCAGCATTACAGTCGCACTAGAAAAAGAATTTTATATAAAAAAAGTTGAGAGTCTCCTAGAAGACGATTCTACGTATACCATAGTTAAAAACAATCCATCAACAAAAATAGAAAAAGAACTCAATATTTGTTTAAAAAAATGGTTGAAAAAAGATTTTATCAACAAAAAAGAATATTATTATTTATTTTCAAGCGACTCTCTTCTTCCTAAAGCCTATGGGCTCCCCAAGATCCACAAGGAAAATATTCCTTTTAGATTAATAGTTTCCTCAATAAATACTTCTCTATATAATATTGCTTCTTTCTTTCATAAAATTTTAAAAGATAGCTTTCCTAGAGCGGACAGTTTTGTAAATAACAGTTTTGATATATGCAACATTCTATCAGGGAAAACAATACAAGATACCGACATAATAGTTTCATTGGACGTTGTTTCATTATTTACTAATGTTTCTGTAGATCTTGCATTAAACGGTATCAATAATAGATGGCATTTTATAGAGTCACACACAAAGATTCCCAAAAATGAATTCATAGGTATGATAAAATTTATATTAACTTCTACATTTTTCACTTTTAATAACATAACTTACAAACAAATTTATGGGACTCCTATGGGTTCCCCACTTTCTCCTATCATTGCCGATATAGTCATGCAGGACTTGGAAACATTAGTAATTAGTAATTTAAATTGCGAAATGACTTTCTATTTCCGTTATGTAGACGACATTATTTTATGCACTTCCGCTGACAATATTACATATGTTTTGAACGAATTCAACAATTATAACGATAGACTACAATTTACATTGGAAAAAGAGGATAATCGTTGTATAAGCTTTTTAGACATAATGATCAAAGTAATAGATAATAAAATTTATTTAGATTGGTATCACAAAAAGACATTCTCAGGTAGATTACTTTCATTTTTTTCAAATCATCCAACTTGTCATAAAATAGGAACAATTTATAACTTGGTAGATAGAGCTTTATTACTATCACATCCGCAATTTCACAAAAAAAATATAGAGAAAGCTATTAACATTTTGCTATCCAACGGTTATCCTCTTGATCTAATTTTCACAGAAATAAAACGCAGATTAAAAAATCTCTCAACTAAGAAATTTAACAAGCCTAATAATAACAATATAACAGATACCAATAATACTAATACTAACATTAAATATTTTGTCATACCATATATAGAATCAATATCTGAGAAAGTTGCTTCAGCAATAAGAAGACCTGACGTAGTGGTAGGATATCGTTGCATTAAAAAATTGAATGACTTCATAAGAGTTCAAAAGGACAAAAATAATTGCCCCACGAATTCTAATGTTATTTATAAATTGAATTGCAACGATTGTGACGCCACATATGTCGGACAGACAAAAAGACAGTTAGGAACGAGACTTAAAGAACATAAAAATAATATTAAATTAGACTCTGCTAGACATTCGGTTGTCACAGAACACATTCTAAACGAACAACATACATTTGACTGGGACAATATTAAAATTATGGATCACGAAAAGAACTACCATAAAAGACTAATATCTGAAATGATCCACATTAAAGAACAGAAAAATGGAATTAATTTAAATACAGACACCGAATTGTTAGACAGTAGTTATTTTGACATACTTAAAAAATTTGCTGAATCATAATTTAGAAAAAACATTGGTAATAAATAAATACATCACGCTCTCTATTTTGACATTTGGTATTCAGACTTCGCAACACACACTTGAAATATCGGGGAAAAGGACTTGTTAAAACGATAATGTAAGTTGAAAGATTTTTTAATTCTCTCTGACATTGATTTAATTCGCGTATTATATCCGTAGCATGCTCAAATGTCGCATAACTTGGCATCTCAGACCAATCGCCTTGCATATCTATTGGTCAACAGCGAAGAATCGTTTCAATTTTATATTTTAATATTTAACTAACTTTGTATTTTTAACATTTAACTTTGTATTTTAATATTTAACTTTTATGTATTGATAAAGACTGTAGTGCAGTCGAAACGTTTACAATTTATATCGATTCTGTAACGGAATGTTAATTTAATTATTTAACTATTAATAAAAATTTTTACACCTTATTTATTTGCTCGTTCAGTTGGCCTACTATATATGATTTGTTTAATTTTGTTAAATTATACGAGCCTTTCATTAATTAATTTTAATAGAAGATATTATACTTATGTTTTACGTTTACCTCGTACCTAAGTTTCCCTTCCTCTTTCTCCCGTAATTATCCCTTACAAAATCAGAAGTGGAATTCCACCGGCGCGTCTGAGTATAACAAATTATGTCAGAAGAAAGTTTTATGTGCCATTTATGAACATTATTCCCCCCGATGGGTTCCCACCTTGACGAAGTCCCGCGGCTGTTGGGGTGGGGGAGGTCCGGGGCGGAAGGATATCACCCGTTCAGGGGTGTGACCGACTAGCCTGGGCCCCTCTGGCTCGTCCGGCTGCTGGGGCGGGTGGTGGGGCTTGAGGGGGCGCGCGGAGGCCGCTCGCTCAGGAGATGGCAATCGTGTGCGCCGGACAAAGCGGAACCTCCCCAAGCTAAAGTGTGTGCAACCGTGCTGAAGGCTGCATGGCGTAAGGGGAGTTACGTCGCTAACGGTGCCTCTCGGATACCGGGCGACCTTCGACAGTATCGAGCCAAGCCCTGGGCATTCGCGGCTCTGCCCAGGTGAAACCGTGCGGCCGCGGTACTCGTGGGAACAAATATGAGTACAAGTCAAAATGATAACTTTTCGGAAGTCCTACAGGGTGTGGCCACCTTAGGTGACAAACGACCTGAAGGAGAAAGCCCGAGCAATTCGGGGGCGGAGCCAAATAAGGCCCAGCCACCAAATGCTAGGGTTCGTTATAGCGGAGCGGCAAGGCGACGCTATAAAAAACAGAAGCAGATGGAGGCGAAGGGGGAAGCTGCAAAGCCCACCTCGGAACTGACATCTGTTTCGACAGTTACTCCAAGGACGGGGGAGCGAGCTTCTTCTGGGGCGGTAAAGCGACTCAGATCGGAGCATAGCACACCCAGCCCTGCCAGTAACACTCAGTTGGGCAAAAGGCCGAAAGTCGTAACTGACCAAAGGACTTTTGCCCAATTGACCTCCGGTCTTGTAAGGGTTGCCCTGGTTCCCTTGGCATACCCTGACAAAAGACTGGAAAAAGACGAGGCATCGCTTCTGAAAGAAACGGTCAGGAGGCGTATCCTTTGTTTAGCAAGGGGTACCAAAGCGCCTACTTTCAGAGGCACCTCGGATAGGGATGGAGCAGTTGTCTTCAACTGCACAAATAGGGAAACTGAGGAGTGGCTTAGAAGCCTAACCTCAGAAATTAAGATCAATGGGATCGAACTGCGTGCACTGCGGGTCGATGAGCTCCCTAGGAGACACCGAATCGTAGTGCACGTAGAGGATCCCACAATACCTGTCAAGGAAGCGTTGGAGCTACTTGACAGGCAGAACGTAGGCATCCAGTCACCGGACTGGGTGATCGCGAAGGGTAGCGAAAGCATGGACGCCACGAGCACCCACTTCGCTGCCCTTGTTGGGGATGGGGCCTTAAGGGCGTTAAGAGCTCTCAATTTTAAACCCTACTGTGGACTTGAGCAGGCAACGATCAGGTTGCCTGCTGGAGAAAGCAGTAAGAAAGGCGCAAAGGAGAAATCACCGGACCCGTCAGCATAAATATGGCGGACCGGATTCACTTTACGCAGATTAACTTGCATCACAGCAAATGCGCCTCGGCTGTACTAGCCAGGTGCGCAGCAGTGATGCACACAAGTAAATACATATTTTTAATACAGGAACCATGGATCATCAAGGGACATATAAAAGGACTTGGCAGCTGTGGAAAACTATTCTGGGCCGGAAACACGGACCGACCGAGAGCGTGCATTATAGCGAAAGGAATAGACGCCTGTCTACTGCCACAATTTAGCGATGGTGACTTTGTTGCCATCAGACTGAAAATAAAGACGACCGGTGGAATAGTCAGGGATCTAATTATAGGGTCAGTGTACATGCCCTACGATTTGGAAAACCTGCCCCCACATGAAAACGTGATTAAACTCACGACTTATGCAAGGCAGAAAGGGCTAGAAATACTCCTGGGATGCGATGCCAACTCGCACCACCTGGTGTGGGGGAGCACCGACATAAATCCCAGGGATGAGAGCCTATTCAACTTTGTGGTAGGTATGGAGCTACACATCCTGAATAGAGGAACAGAACCTACCTTCCAGATGCCAACTCGCACCACCTGGTGTGGGGGAGCACCGACATAAATCCCAGGGATGAGAGCCTATTCAACTTTGTGGTAGGTATGGAGCTACACATCCTGAATAGAGGAACAGAACCTACCTTCCTGGACTCTAGAAGACAGGAAGTGATAGATATAACCATATGCTCTGGCGGAATATCGGACCTGTTGAGGGGATGGAGGGTCTCTGATGAGCCCTCAGGATCAGATCACAGGCAGGTCCGTTTCACCATGGAGCAAGTACAGAGCCAAGGGTTATGGAAGAGAAATCCTAGGAAAACAAATTGGAGGGGGTACGAGGAAGACCTTAGGAGTCGACTCAAGGAAGCACCCACTAGATTCCACACAAAAGAAAATTTGGAAACGGCGGCAGACTACTTGAGTGAAGCCATTAAATACTCATACGAGATGAACTGCCCATTAGAGTCAAAGAACCCTTCAGCCAAAGCATCATGGTGGAGCAAAGAGCTGGCTAAGCTAAGGGCTGAGGGGAGAAGACTCTTTAATAGGGCTAGAAATGTAAATACACCGAGAACCTGGGAGGAGTACAGGAAATCTCAGAGAATTTACAAAAAGGCCATAGTAAAAGCTAAAAGGAAAGGATGGAGAAGTTTTTGCTCAAGTATAGAGAGTGCTCCTGAAGCATCTAGACTGAGTAGAATACTCCGCAAGGAAAACCAAACACAATGGGGCTGCCTTAAGCTTCCCAATGGAAGGTACACAGAAACTGCGGAGGAGACCCTACGGCACCTCATGGAAATCCATTTTCCAGGCTTTAGGGAGGACTCAGCAGACAACAACAACAGACAGAGACCCATGACCGTGCACAAATCAAAGGCATGGGTACTGGCAGCTAAAGTAGCCTATCCGCAAGCAGTGGAATGGGCGGTCGGTTCCTTCGAGCCTTTAAAGGCTCCAGGACCTGATGGAATATACCCGATCCTGCTGCAGAAAGGGCTGAGCAGCTTGTTAGGCCCAATGACAAAAATCTACAGGGCAAGTATTGCCCTCAGACATGTCCCCCAAAAGTGGAGAGAAACCAAGGTGGTTTTTATACCTAAACCTGGCAAGAACGGTCACGTCAGGGCAAAGGACTATAGACCAATTAGCCTTATGTCCTTCGTATTGAAGACCTTAGAGAGACTGGTGGACAGATTTCTCAAGTCCAACTCTCTAATACAACAACCTCTAGCCGACTCTCAGTACGCTTACAAGGAGGGCAGGTCTACCGAAACCGCCCTACATCACCTGATAGGCAAAGTTGAGAGTCAGCTGGAGGCAAAGGGCTATGCGATTGGAATCTTCCTGGACATCGAAGGCGCTTTCGATAGCACTTCACACGAGGTGGTAGGGGAAGCACTGATCAGACATGGAGTACAAGAACCACTGGTGGACTGGATAGAAGACATGCTAGTGGACAGATGCTTGACGGTGGAGTGTCAAGATATCTCCATCAAAGGAAAACCAACGAGAGGCTGCCCACAGGGGGGAGTTTTATCTCCTCTGTTGTGGTGTCTAGTGATAGACGACCTGCTAAAGGAGCTACAGAGGAAAGGTTTCTCGACTTTTGGCTATGCTGATGTCGTGGCCATTGTGGTTAGAGGACCATTTCTCAACACATTAAGGGACCAAGCAAAGGATACCTTAAGGATTGTGCAAAACTGGTGTGAGAACAGAGGTCTAACGGTTAATCCGAGCAAGACAAATATTATGGTCTTCACCAGAAAATATAAACCTGAACCCATAGAGACGTTAAAACTCTGGGGAAAGGAAATACCGTTTACAGACTCGGTGAAATACTTGGGACTGATTCTAGATCCTAAGCTCAGCTGGGGAAAACATCTCATAGAGCAAAGGAAAAAGTTCTATGCATCCATGTGGATGTGCAGAAGGGCAATGAGCAAATCGTGGGGCATCAGCGCTGGTGCAGCATTATGGCTGTACAGGGCGGTCCTGCTGCCGCGGCTGCTATACGCGTCAGTCGTCTGGTGGACGAGAATAAATAAAGGGGAGGTGGAGAAACTTCTTAGAAGCCTGCAAGGTAACTACCTAAGGGCTGCAGTAGGGGCCATGAGAACCACACCCACAGAGGCGCTTGAAATAGCCCTCAGTGTTACGCCAATAGGCTTGGCCGTGATAAAATCAGCCAATACCACGGCATACCGCCTGAAATGTCAGGGTGAATGGAGAAACACAGGACTGGGACACACCAGGCTAGGTCTTCTCCAAAAGTATCCTATTGAGGGAAAACAAGACAGAACCACAAGAAAGTATCAACTGGTAAAACATTTTAAATTATGGATACCTGATAGAAACGAGTGGCTGAAACCGGGCGGGATCATGGACACAAAGGTGGACATGTGGTTCACGGACGGGTCAGGCTTAAACAATTGCTTTGGAGCAGGAGTATATGGACCTGGGGAAAACCATAGGGAGAGTATTCCAATGGAAGGCGACTGCACGGTCTTTATGGCAGAGATGCTCGCCATCCTCAGATGTGCCGAACTGAACCTAACCTAACCAAGGGAACAAATTGCAGGAAAATATAAATCTGCACGGACAGTAGGGCAGCCCTTCTGGCTTTGGCGGGTGCGACCACCGAGTCATACTTGGTATGGGACTGCATGCTGGCGCTGGAGGAGCTGTGCAGGAAAAACAAAGTAACGTTAGTCTGGGTACCCGGGCATCAGGGCATACCGGGAAACGAAATAGCAGACTCACTGGCTAGAGAAGGGGTTAGCAAAGCACCAGATAGTCGGGAGATGGGAGTGCCCTTTACGATGGGCAAGAACTTCATCAGGGACAGTATAGACAAACTACATAAGGCCAGGTGGGATAATCTGAAATCCTGCCGACAGGCTAAATTCCTGATGAAAGACATAAATGGTAACAGAACCAAAAAACTACTAACACTGAATAGGCAGAAATTGAGGATGGGGATAGGACTGCTGACAGAACATTCACCAATACTCAGGGCCCACCTATTCAATATCAGACTCGCAGACAGGAAGGAGTGTCGACTATGCGGGGAGGAAAAAGAGGACAGCATACATATTCTGTGCCAATGTCCGGCTCTGGCTAGAAAGAGATTCAGGATCTGGGGACAAAGTTTTCTTAAATCTCAAGAATTAGACAAAACAAGGGTGATGGAACTCATAAGCCTAGTGGAGAACTCTGGGCTGAGTACACATCACCCCAGTTTAAAGACAAGAGTGAGGAGACACAATGGATCTCGCCAGATCTAGGTGCCGTCGGGGGCCAAGTCATGGAACCACTCGCTTACTATTTACTACTACTACTACTACTACTACTACTATGAACATTATTACGCGTTTACGTTGATCTGTCCAAGGGAGGATTCCACCGGCGCGTCTGAGTACAACAAATTATGTCAGAAGAAAGTTTTATGTGCTATTTATGAACATTATTACGCGTCTACGTTGACCCGTTCAAAGGTGATTGTGATCACGGAATTGTGATTAGGTAACAAAGACGACATGGTAATTACGAGTGTGATACTGTCCCGAACGACGAGTCACGATGAGCACCTTAACGATTGTGCAGCTTAAGGACAAGTTAAAGAGTAAGAACTTGTCGACGGCGGGCCAGAAGGCTGATCTGGTGAAGCGGCTACTGAACGCTGGAGTGCCACCCGAGGAACTGGTATTGGCGGGACAAGTGTCAAACAAAACGAGCTACAGGACGACGAGTCTCGAGCAGGTGCAAGTGACGAGGACGCTGTTCCATTGGCGAGAGAGATCGAGTTGCTGAGGAAGGAACGAGATCTAGCGGAGCGCGAAGTCAAGCTTTTAAGAAGAGAACTCGAGTTAGCAAGGATGACGCCACCACAAGAGACGTATCCGAACGAGCAAGCGTGAGAAAGTGGCAGGACCTCAAGGACCTCATTGGTGAATTCAGTGGTAGCGAACTAGATTATGGCCATTGGGAGAAGCAGGCGAAGACGCTGTTCGCTTCCTACAATCTAGGCGATCATCAGGCCAAAGCCCTGATATGAAGCAAACTGTTCGGCAAGGCGCTCGAGTAGTATCACTTGAGGATCGATTGCGTCGAACTAAGTTGTGGCGATCTTTTCCTGGAGCTACAAAGGATGTACGGGTAACGAGTAGATCCACTGATGTTGCGACGCCAGTTGGAGGCGAGACCTTCGCGGATTACCTCCACGATAAGGTGACCCTCGCAAATCGAGTGCTGATGACAGGCGGAGAAATGATCAGTTATATCATCGAAGGCATACCAAGCCAGGAATTACGCACGCAGGCCTGAGTACAGGCCTGTTACCAGTCAACGGACGAGATACTGAAGAAATTTGTAAACGTCCCTGCTACAAAAGGAGCTTCCCCTCGTCCATCGGCTACCATGGCGGGCAAAAGTAAGCTGCAGAACAAGGAGCAGAGTAAGAAGCAGATGTTCAAGGATACAAGCCCTAGGAGATGTTACAACTGTAACGAGGATGGCCACATCGCGGCTAAGTGCACGAGGCCTAGGTGAGAACGAGGATTGTGTTACAAGTGCGGTAAACTGGGGCATCGAGCAGCCCAGTGTGACGATAACGACGGATCAACTAAAGAAGGCGTTCACTCTGGCGAGAGAGCAGACGGAGTCTGACGGAGAGCGGCGATTTTCGGCGAAGTAACGAATTCCAGATAAGTGATAGAGACAAAGTTATTAGTATTAACCTTAACGCATTGATCGATTCCGGCAGTCCTATCTCTTTCATTAAAGAGCGTTACGTTCCGCGGAAATATATTATCGCCGATTTAGATTGTGACCGATTTGTCGGAATAAATGGTAGCGGCCTAAGAACGGTAGGTTGTGTAAATGCGACGATCATTTTCGAGCATGAGAAATACGCGATAGTGTTACGAGTTGTCCCCGACGATACGATGCAAAGTTCAGTTATAATGGGTCGCGATTTTATGAAGAAAGCAAGATTGTCGATAAGTAGCGATCGCGAGATAATCGATATTATGAATATCGATCTTAAAAGAGATGTCAGCGTGTCGGCACATGATATGCAAATCAATGATGATCTTTCGTTTGAGGTGAGGCAACGAGCACGCGATTTATTCGAAACGAGTTATATAAACGCCCCGAAGCCATTGTAACGTATCTATTTATATTACGTTGTTAGTTCTCATTTTTCAATAATTATATTTATGCAAATCACTTGTAAATGTTATGAATAACAATTTGCGTTAATTTTTGTAGATATACTTGAGAAAAACCGCAATGACGGTCGAAACGTCGTATTAAACACCGTTAATAAATTATTGCCAGTTTGGTCTTTTTTTAGTTATTATTGATTAAGAATTTAATAGTAATTTATAATTAATTAATTTTTTATAATTAAATCTTTAAAATTTTTAATATGTAAATTTATTTAATATCTTTCAGCAGTATATTTATATGTTTTACTTTTTTATATAAATATCTAAATAATTTTAATAAAACATTATTTAAACTTGATGCAACTTAAAGAATGGTTGAAAAACAAATCAATTATTTTAAACCTTTTTATAGAATGTGATATAGCCAATGCAATCTCCAACTGCCGCTTCAGAATCTTATAGCTCCAACGGTGGCTCACGATGGTTGAATAAAACTTGCAGAACAGTGTGACTTGCTCGCCTGCCTTCTTTCAATTCTTGAAGAAAGAGTTTGCCAATGACCATGTCATCCTCATCCTTAAATATTGTGCTAAATACTACTGTGACTGTCACTTTTGGTCTCTACATACCTTGATGAGAATTAATAAGAGTTAATAATATAATAATAAGAATTTTTCAAAATATTATTTCAAACTTTTTACATTGTTTCTTCATTTTGATACTGGGGATGACAGTCTTCTTCTGTACTGGCCTACCCGGAGAATCGCAATACTTTTCCTGAAAATCAAAGTACTTCTCAAAGACACTGACGAAGCAATGTCTCTTCAGCAGAGCGACTTTCTTCACTAATCTGGTAACTTCTAAATTTATGAGCACTGACACATTGTAAGAAATGGCCTGTAGAAATGACATGTATTTAAATAATTAAACCCTTTTGTTTCCAAGTATAAAAAGAAGTTTTGCATAAAACAGTAAAACAGATATTTAACCACTTGTGTCAAAAGAAAGTAATCATAGGGCTATCAATTTGATAAAAACTTTCACATGATACAGCAAATTTCTAACGAATGAAAATTATTGGAAGTTCAGAAAGGACAAAACTTAAAGGCAAATCTTGGGACGAGATTTTGAAAGAAAAAAAAGTAGAGTAAAACTAAGTTATGAGATTTATATTATACATTTAAAAATATAATATAAAATAATTACCTGATTTTTATAAATTTAATCTTCTATCACATATCACATCATGAATCTAGCCTAGCGAACATAATCTCGCACATTGCTAATATCGCGTAGCACTATAACGCCGCCTGTGTCAAACGTGAGAACTGTACAACATTACTACTATATGCATCTATTGCATGTGTTGTGTACGTGTGTATACGTGTATGCATGTGTCGTATACGTGTGAATACGTGTAGCACAATACTACTGTATGCGTAGACGATGATAATAATGACGTGGACATTTCTTAAAAAAAATTTTTCATATTTAGACTTTGCATAATAATATTTTCGCTTACAAAGCACATAGAGCAAAAATAAAGACACTTTCATAATATAATTCGAACTCAATCTATCGATTAACTGCATTCCAGTTCATTTGAGTTGGAGTTTCCACCCTTCTAGCTAGAAAACCGACAGTAGCAACTACTTTAGGTTGTGAAATAGTAGCTAAATACAAAAGAGATCCAATTGCTTGTCGATATTGATGATTATTTGACAAGAGTGAACTGTTGTCAGTGTCTCCGGCTAAAAAACCCGTTTCCATTGGAGTTCTAGCCGGTTTTGCTTCATTCAGAGAATAAAATTAAAGTAATTATTCGATCTTGGCTTGTACAATAAATTTTTCTCTCGCATTTATTTCCTTAGGGGGGAACAGGGGATGTATGGAATTAAATCTCTTGTAGAGATTATTCCAATTTTAAATCTTGGCCGTGATCAAGTAAAATTTGGTGCCTTGTGCACAGGTTTTTAAATTCTAACGAAAAAATTTAGTTTTGTTGGAATAACGCTGTCATCCGCGATTTGGCTCTTATTGCCTGTTTGACACTTTAAATTTATAGAATTATTCAATGTTTTTTGATTATTTAATTTACTGATTGCTCCTCGATTAAATTTATTAACCACAGCAGCGACTTTAATTATACCGAACTTGAAGTTTTCTTTCGATTCTGACGTCGTTTATACTCAGATTTGAGTTTCTGAATTACATAATCAGGCGTCAAAATATCAGGTGAACTTGATTCCAAACTTGAAATAAAAGTTTCCCAGGAATCTGGCATTGCTCTGATAATGTGACAGACGAACTCTTCATCTCGTACTTCTCCGCCAGCGCGTTGAATTCGAAAAACCAGATCTTGCATCAGATCTATATATTCGGCCATGGATGTCCACTTTGACTGTGTAAATTTCCGGTGAAAATGATGTCTAGAACTTACATTAACCGTCGAATATATCTTCCCAAAAACAGTCCACATCTTGTGTGCAGTATTGACTCCTACGACGTGTTTAAGTTGAGTATCCTCGATTCCTAAACCAATGGTCGACATAGCCTGACGATTGAGCACAATCCAATTTGGAGTTATCTTCGTGGGCTTCGGTTTTTCAGTGACTTCTCGTATATCTTCCTTGCAAAGGAGAAAGAACATCTTCTGTCGCCAATGATCGTAATTTGTCGAATTCAGCAAGCAAAATTCATGCTTGGTGAAATTGCTACAATCGTTTGAAATATTCTCCGCCATATTAAGAGACATTCTTCAGCGTTACAGCAAACAGAAAATTAGCATTTAAATATTTATACAACATATATACCTATATCGGCTTATTGGCTATACCGCGATGTTCTTTGCGTCCACGAAAATTAATTTTTTCGTTGGTTTAGGAATAATATCCTTGATTTGGATCTCTAATTCCTGTACTACCCCCTTAATTTAAATCCCCTGTAAAACTACAAGGCAAGAAAAATATTGATTCAAAAGTCGGCTAAATCGGGAATCGAACCCGAGACCTTTTGCTTGCGGGCGAATGCTCTTCCAACTGAGCTAATCCAGACACTTACGAAACAATACTTCCCTTTGCTTTTGTAACCAAATAATGCCATGATTTCCGCCAAGGCTCTCCTCCTCGGCTACTCGCCTTCTCTTGGGGGCGCGTCCCCCCCGATCCCCGACACTGCCAACGGGCAAGCCCGCCGGTGCCAACGAAAGAGAGAGCCCGTCCCCATCCCTCTTACTACTACTCTCTCCATCGGGGGCATACCCCCCCCCCCGATTCCCGCCACCACAGACGAGCAAGCTCGCCGATGGCAGGAAAAGAGGGGCTCGTCCTCGCCCTCCGTCTTTTCTCCTCCCTCTTCCTCTTCTGAGAGCCGGGGGTTATTTCTCCCGGCCCTCTCCCTCTCTCTTTCCGCTTCCTCCTTCTGCAAGGGGACTCTCTCGCAGAAGGAGGAGAACGCTCCCCACCTCTCCTTTGCCCCAACCATCGCCGAAACAACCGTTGGCAGCGACAGGTCATGCCTCACTGCAGCTACCAGGTCAGCCCTTTCGCCCACCCACGCGGGACAGTCCGCGAGGGTGTGCTGGGCGTCATCCCTTGGATAGCCGCAGTGGTGGCAAAAGCTCAACCCCCTAGAAACATTAGGTTAAGTAGGTTAAGTTGATAATGTAAGCGTTTTTGTTTTTGTATTTTAAATTGTAACCCTACGGGGAGCAATAAAGTTTCTATCTATCAAGTCAATCCTATGAGCCGATTTTGTTCTAAAAAGACTCAAAGTTTGATAATAGAGCCATTCTCGCTCATAGCATTATCCAGGGTCAACGACGTGGACGTAGCAAAGATCTGATCCCTTTGTGTGCGTGCGTGTGTGTGCACGCGCGCGCGCGCGCGTGTATAAAATTAATTATAATATTAATATGTTTATACGTATATCTAAAATTAATTGAGATTTTTTTATTGCACCCGATTTGCAACATCATTGATTGTATCAATGAGTCTTGTCGAGGGATAACGAATATTTTCTTGATGCCGTGCAATCCCAGATTTTTGCTACGTCCACGTCGTTGATCCTGGGTAAGGCTTAAGAGCGAGAATGGCTCTATTATCGAACTTTGAGCTTTTTTAGAACAAAATCGGCTCATAGGATTGACTTATGATCTAGTCATTTTATATTAGCATCACTTAAACTACAAAATTGCAAAGTTTCAGCCAATTTCACCAAAATCAATTTTTTCCTATGTTTTGTGCGGGGTCCTTTCTCAATATTTCCGAAGCCTGATGAGATATAAACTTCGTTATTGTTTAGAAAAGTTACTCATACAAATACCTAAAAGTAAATTTTTGCATTTTACCTCAATCATCCCTTATGGAGATGAAAAGGAGAAATTAGATTTTAAGAATTTCTCAATATTTCGGAAGCCTCATAAAATGTAGATTTTGTAGATATTTACAAAGATTATCCACGTACAAATACCAAAAAATCTAAATTAGTGCTCAGAATTAGTTGCCCTTTTCGAGCCGATATCAGAAGCGACGTCTTCGGTCAATGGCCGAGCTGCCGATCATTCGGGCAACGCCCTACGTCTCAGGAGTGTCTCTATACAAAAAGTATGCTGGGATTGTATCTTTCGCTAAATTATTATTATTATTAATATGTTTAAAATAGATTACATTTATAATTATATTAATAATAGAAATTTTAATATTCAATTATTATTTAATAAAAATAAAAATTATATAACAAAAAAATAACGATTTGATGGAAGGTACAATTCCAGCATACTTTTTGTATAAGGTCACTCCTAAGACAGCGTTGCTCGAGTAATCGGAGGCTTGACAATTGAGCCTTGAACCAAAGGCGTTGCTTCTGATATCAGCTCGAAAATGACAACAAATTCCGAGCACTCATCTAAATACAATACACGCGCGTTATACTTGAATTTAAACGAAATGATTTTTTTCCATTTATTCGACCGAATGTAATAACTATGGCAATCAAATCACATAGTTAGAATAAAATCTTATAATTATTGTTGGAAAACTTGTATTTAGCGTCTTTCCGCGATTAACTATCGAAAGTTTATCTAACACGTTCCGAGTGTAGAATAGAGCTGTGAACTATGTTTATAATTGGCTTTTGTTTTCTCTCGTCTCGTTTGTCTATCTTTACATTTTGTGTGTATAATTTTTTAAAATAAACCGATAATTAATTAACAATTCCAGCTAAATTGTGTTGGTGCATAGTGCATCTTTTATCAGGTTACGGACCCAGGATGCGAAACCGGAAATATAAATATTTAATAACATTAAGAATATATAATTCGGCCTTCTACATAAATGCAATATATATATCTATATTGGCTTATTGGCCATACCGCAATGTTCTTTGCGTCCACGAAAATTAATTTTTTCGTTGGATACTATTCCTAAACCAACGAAAAAATTAATTTTCGTGGACGCAAAAAACAACGCGGTATGATCATAAGCCGATATAGATATATATGTTGTATTGATGTAGGAGGCTGAATTATATATTCCTAATGTTATTTATTTACGCCTTGGCGGAAATCATGGCATTATTTGGTTACAAAAGCAAAGGGAAGTATTGTTTCGTAAGTGTCTGGATTAGCTCAGTTGGAAGAGCATTCGCCCGCAAGCAAAAGGTCTCGGGTTCGATTCCCGATTTAGCCGACTTTTGAATCAATATTTTTCTTGCCTTGTAGTTTTACAGGGGATTTAAATTAAGGGGGTAGTACAGGAATTAGAGATCCAAATCAAGGATATTATTCCTAAACCAACGAAAAAATTAATTTTCGTGGACGCAAAGAACATCGCGGTATAGCCAATAAGCCGATATAGGTATATATGTTGTATAAATATTTAAATGCTAATTTTCTGTTTGCTGTAACGCTGAAGAATGTCTCTTAATATGGCGGAGAATATTTCAAACGATTGTAGCAATTTCACCAAGCATGAATTTTGCTTGCTGAATTCGACAAATTACGATCATTGGCGACAGAAGATGTTCTTTCTCCTTTGCAAGGAAGATATACGAGAAGTCACTGAAAAACCGAAGCCCACGAAGATAACTCCAAATTGGATTGTGCTCAATCGTCAGGCTATGTCGACCATTGGTTTAGGAATCGAGGATACTCAACTTAAACACGTCGTAGGAGTCAATACTGCACACAAGATGTGGACTGTTTTTGGGAAGATATATTCGACGGTTAATGTAAGTTCTAGACATCATTTTCACCGGAAATTTACACAGTCAAAGTGGACATCCATGGCCGAATATATAGATCTGATGCAAGATCTGGTTTTTCGAATTCAACGCGCTGGCGGAGAAGTACGAGATGAAGAGTTCGTCTGTCACATTATCAGAGCAATGCCAGATTCCTGGGAAACTTTTATTTCAAGTTTGGAATCAAGTTCACCTGATATTTTGACGCCTGATTATGTAATTCAGAAACTCAAATCTGAGTATAAACGACGTCAGAATCGAAAGAAAACTTCAAGTTCGGTATAATTAAAATCGCTGCTGTGGTTAATAAATTTAATCGAGGAGCAATCAGTAAATTAAATAATCAAAAAACATTGAATAATTCTATAAATTTAAAGTGTCAAACAGGCAATAAGAGCCAAATCGCGGATGACAGCGTTATTCCAACAAAACTAAATTTTTTCGTTAGAATTTAAAAACCTGTGCACAAGGCACCAAATTTTACTTGATCACGGCCAAGATTTAAAATTGGAATAATCTCTACAAGAGATTTAATTCCATACATCCCCTGTTCCCCCCTAAGGAAATAAATGCGAGAGAAAAATTTATTGTACAAGCCAAGATCGAATAATTACTTTAATTTTATTCTCTGAATGAAGCAAAACCGGCTAGAACTCCAATGGAAACGGGTTTTTTAGCCGGAGACACTGACAACAGTTCACTCTTGTCAAATAATCATCAATATCGACAAGCAATTGGATCTCTTTTGTATTTAGCTACTATTTCACAACCTAAAGTAGTTGCTACTGTCGGTTTTCTAGCTAGAAGGGTGGAAACTCCAACTCAAATGAACTGGAATGCAGTTAATCGATAGATTGAGTTCGAATTATATTATGAAAGTGTCTTTATTTTTGCTCTATGTGCTTTGTAAGCGAAAATATTATTATGCAAAGTCTAAATATGAAAAATTTTTTTTAAGAAATGTCCACGTCATTATTATCATCGTCTACGCATACAGTAGTATTGTGCTACACGTATTCACACGTATACGACACATGCATACACGTATACACACGTACACAACACATGCAATAGATGCATATAGTAGTAATGTTGTACAGTTCTCACGTTTGACACAGGCGGCGTTATAGTGCTACGCGATATTAGCAATGTTAAAATTATGTATATAGTGAAAATATAGAATTAAAATTATGTACATAATAAAATTTCGGCGAATTATAATAAAAATAACGTTTCTCTGTCGCGATAGCCCACAACGGTGCAAAAAATAATTATTATATACATATATTATTATATATATTATTTATTGCCTATATAAGCAATAAATAATATATTATTTATAATATAGGTTTATATTCTGTTTTTCTTTTGTTTATCTTTTGTTTATAAACCTGTGTAAAAGAGAATTCTAAATGTAAACGAAAAAAAACTAATTTGAAATAGAGAAATTTTAGAAAAGAGAAAAAGTCGATAATGATTAAAATATAAGGTTTAATATGAATTATAAGGATCAAATGTTTAACTCATATAAGCGATAAACAATATATTATTAATAATAATTCTCTATTCTCTAAAATTCCTCTATTCCAAATTAGTTTTTTTTTTTATTTACAATTAGAATTCTCCTTTACACAGCTTTATAAACAAAAGATAAACATAAGAAAAACAGAATAACATTTTTGTTCTGCACATTTATGCTATTAATATAAAAATATTAGACAAGGGAAATATTTAGTCTTTAAAAAATAATCCTAAAATAAAGCAATCGACTGATATAATACATAAAATTGGGTATCTAATCATCATATAAATTATAAAGTTCTGCAAATATTTTACCCGACAAGCAAGCTTTTGTATCGCCAGATTCAGAATGCAAACTATCGTTATTTGATTGTGAACAACTAAAACATTTAATATTATAGCAAACAGCTCATACATGATTTTAAAGCCAGGTATTCCCTCAAAGGTTTCTGTTGTGTGCCTCGGGTAAGGCACAAGGGGTCGCACCAAATTTAGATGGAAATCCGGGGCGACAGGAGCAAGCTCGTGATTAACTTGTATAATCACTTGCACTTTCACTTTTTATTAAATGATTTTTATTCAATTGAACACTTGTCGTTGAATTATTTTGACAATATTACAATGTTACACCTTCTTAGAGTAAGCTACTAACTTAGTCTCGCGGTAGTGACTATACGTATACCTTTATTCGATTCGCGAACTACGCGTGTGATTCTGCGTCTCCGGCGATATTGGTGTTACGCGGTTTGCACGGTTACTCTTGATTAGCAACTTGAGAGCGACTCTCGGGTGCGTCTCCTGCTCGGTTTTTATAGTATCACTTTTTTGGAGGTTCCTTGATCGGAAGGGGTGCCTGGCAACGGGCCCCCTCGGTCAAGAACCTAGGTGCAAGCGAAGTAAATTCAAAGTCTTTCTGCTTTGCTTGCACGTTGGGCAATTTCGGTTTCGCGTGTATCTCGCAGCGTATGCGTTTTTACGCGGTCAGTGCCCGTCGTCAAGCGGATGTAATATAAGTAGTTATAACTTAATAGTTATATCTTTTAGGGATACATCTCTATACTTATTTGTCAGTGCACTTATTCAACATAGGAGTATATTTTTTAACTAATATAATCTTTGTTCTAGATGATGTTAAACGTCAATGTTAGTTAATACATCTTAAACAACGAGATAGTAGGTATTTGTTCACAAACGTGATGTTAACAATATTCACCATGAAGCGATACAAAACGAATGAAACCTCGTTCTTTACTTCACATGTGAACTTCCAAGTTCGCTTCATGGCGAATATTGTTAACATCACGTTTGTGAACAAATACCTATTATCTCGTTGTTTAAGATGTATTAACTAACATTGACGTTTAACATCAGCCTGAAGAGAACCCAATTTAGGGTCGAAACGTTGCTGCACAAATAAATTAAACATCATTAATAATAGCCAGTTGGTCGTTTAAATATTTTTTCCATTAGTTTAATCTTACTGGCATTCAACTTTCTTACTTTGACTTTATATTAGTGATATTTAGACTTCGGATTATATGCAAATTGCATATTTATTACTTTTTGCACATTCTACGACAGCATTGATAATGTGAAAAAATTATAATAGTTTCAACTAATTAATGCTTATTAGTTAAAAAATTATAATTTATTCACATTATTAATGTTCTTGTAGAATATGCAAAACTAACAAATATGCAATTTGCATATAATCCGAAATCTAATGATATCCAATTTATTTTCTAAATTCACGAAGCATTTTCCTTATTACTCTCGAAAGAAAGATCGATTTGACATGATGACTGAATTCTAGAATTATACTTTCCATCTCTCTACAAGTTTCGTTAAATTAGTATCAAGCGTTTTATAAACTTTTTTCGGAATATAATTGTCTTCAGTATTAATATTATTGCTAATCGTACATAGCGATTTTGTGTTTGTATCATTTATTATTTCTATATTATTATTTAAATTTTCAATCATCTCCTTCAAAATCTTGTCAGTATTACTGTTATCGATTTCCTTTGTTGTTATATTTAACATAGATAATACATCTGTAATATTAGTAAATATTTATTTCAAATTCGGTATTATATCTTATTATAAGAAAAATATGTACATAATCTAAATTAACTGAATTTCTATATATACATAATTTTAATTTATCGAATTTCTATTTCCCTTTCTAACTGAAAAACTGTAGTCGAAACCACTCAATCACAAAATTAATAAACACTTATTTATCAGATTTTAACTATTATATACACCAAATTCTTTCATATACATTACTATCATTACACTAACCCCTCGATACATACAACTGTCAAAATATGCAATGATAGCGACTCACGAAGTAAACGCAACGATAGAACCAATCGGCATCGCGGATTAAAGGCAATAATACACTTCGAGACTTTCGAGACTTCGATAAATAAATAACATCCCTTTTTTTAGAAATGGATTAGTTTTTTTTTATTAACTTCTTCATTTTATGAATAATTTTTCATATACACAATTATTGTAACATAACTATTACAGCTATGTTATGTTACTGTAACATTTGTGTTTGCTGGGTAATATAACCTAACATTATGGATCATAGAGCGACATTAACGCAATCTAAGATTGACGGCTCGAACCATTGACGTATGAATATCTGGACGGAGCCTAAAGGCGCGGGGAGTGAACATTTTAGGGGAGGAGGGGGCCGCCATATTGTCTGGCGACATTAGTACTGCCATCTGTGAGTAGACTAAGGAAACAACTGTGTTTTCGTCTGTTTTCGTCCAGTGCTCCAGTTTCTGTGTGACGTGTGACGTGTGTTGTGTACAAAAAAGTTACCTTAAAAAATAATTTGTAAAAAATGCCGCTTTGTACTGCAATCGGTTGTTGCAATAAAAGCTACCGAAAAAGCAAAGAGCAAATTAATATTGAAAAAAATATTGCAATTACATTTCACCGGTAAGTACTGTATATTTATAACCTACAAAATAAAATTTGCTTCTATTTTATATATTTAAATAAAATAAGATTTAATGAAAATGTTTTTGCTGCTTTTGTGTCTGAGCGTCGAACATTCTCATTGATTCATATTAATAATGTAGATCCTTTGTATCCATTATACATTATCCGTCTTTCAAGTTGTTATAGGCTTATTGACGGAAGCTCCTCGCGTGAACCGCGTGAACGTTGTTTTTACGCACGGACTTCGGTGGATTGAAACGTACCTTGCATGCTACTATTTATTTTATATACAATTTAGTTGATATGTGTGTTTCATTAGATTTCCACAAGATGAATCAAAAAAATTAACTTGGGCTAAAGTTATGGGCCTTCAGATGGAATGTTTACCCAAGTCTTCACATTTATGCTCGTTGCATTTTTCGGACGACGACTTCGATCGCAGTTCCCTGACACGAATAAGATTGAGAGAAAATGCCATTCCAATTGTAAATATCGTTTTATTTGAATTATATTATTTTATTTATGTGAATATAATTCTGTTTGAAAAGTTTATTCGAGATCACATAATTGATATATTCAAATTATCAAAAAATCATTAGATTATTATTATATAGCATTTATAATATAAAATCTATGGATAAATGTATATATTAAAAGAAATTTTATATTTACAGTCAAATATTTCAAAAGTTGCGGGTGCAGAAGAAATCTCTTTGCAAAGTAATACATTGTCAGCTACATCAACAGAGTCGGTGCACGAGGATGATTCGATTGTGAGTACTTTTCTCGAGCATAAGATTCATTATATTCAACTAAGTGCAATGAATAAAATTTTAAATGTTATGTACAATTACAGTGCGAGCCGGAAATAAGCAGAATTACATTAAAAAGAAAAAGAGAAGAAGAGTCTACTTCATTTGGTGTGTATACCGAACGACTGGAGGATACACCACGGAAAAAATTATTGCGCAAAACTTTAATGCACCAAAAGAAATATTATGAAAGGCAAGTGCAAACATTAAAACAAAAAAATAAGCGGTATGAGAAACGGATCGCGCAATTGAATACAGTTCTAAAAGAACTCAAACAAAAAAGTTTATTGGCAGACGAACATGCCGATATATTAAAAACAATAGGTAAGAGTAATATACCCAAGTCTTCACATTTATGCTCGTTGCATTTTTTAGACGACGACTTCGATCGCAGTTCCCTGACACGAATAAGACTTGTTGAAGCGTTTAACAGCAAAGAGTAAAATATCAAGTAGCAAAAAAAAATCTCTTTCTAAAGAATATTCTCCTGAGCTTAGAAAATTTGCTTTAAGCTTGCATTATTATTCACCTAAAGCATACAACTATGTACGCAAACATTTCAATTCATGTCTTCCACACCCAAAATCAATAAGTAAATGGTACAAATCGATTAATGGAAATCCCGGTTTTATGCAAGAAGCATTAAATAGTATTTCTGAACGGGTAAAAGCTACAGATTATCCACTCTTAGGCACCTTAATTTTTGATGAAATGTCGATTAGACAACATATTGAATACGATGGTAAAAATTATAGTGGTTACGTTGATTTTGGGGATGGAATTATAAACGACAATACTAGCATTGCCAAAGATGTCTTGGTTTTTCTTTTTGTGTGTATGAATGCTGCATGGAAAGTACCTGTGGGCTATTTTTTTATTAATGGAATTACGGCTGATCAAAAAAGTGGTTTGATTAATCAATGCATTTGCTTACTGCATGATACTGGTGTGAAAGTGGTTGGATTAACTTTTGATGGTGCTACCATAACTTTATCCACGGCAAAAAAATTAAAATGTAATTTAATGCCAACTGCTTTACAGACTTGGTTTCCCCATCCAATTACAAATGACAAAATATTTATTTTTCCTGATCCATGTCATATGATAAAGCTTATTCGCAACTTGTTGGGAGATATGAAAGTAATTATTGATGGATTAAACCAACTTATCCAATGGCAGTACATTTTAGATTTACATAATCTACAAAAACAAGAAAGCTTACATTTAGGAAATAAGTTACGGTCAGCACATATTCAATATAAAAAACAGAAAATGAAAGTTCGTTTCGCTACTCAGTTATTTAGTAAATCTGTTGCTCAAGCACTTCAACTTTGTAAAGAAAACTTATGTCTTCCACAGTTTCAAGATTGTTCAGCAACAATAGAATTTTTATCCAAATTTAATGATTTATTTGACATTTTTAATTCCAAAAACATGAATCAGTTTAATTATAAACAACCTATTAACTCTTGGAATTATACAAAAATAATGGACAAATTAGACGAATGTAAAACTTATATTTTGAATTTAAAATTGCAAAATGGGACTCCAATTGTTGATTCTGTAAGAAAAATGGGGCTTGTTGGATTTTTGATATGTATCGAAAGTTTAAAAGGCTTATATAATGAAGTTTGTGAGAAGCAGGAGCTTTTGAAATATATTCCAACATACAAAATAAGTCAAGATCATATTGAATTATTTTTTGGTTGCATTAGATCCAAAGGAGGCTATAATAATAATCCAACAAGTCGCCAGTTTAAGGCAGCTATTAAAAAATTGCTAATTTATTCCGAAATTCGAGATTCGGGCTCTGGTAATTATATACCTCTTGAAAACATAGCAATTTTACACGTAACTTCTTCACAAAATAGTGAACAAATAATCAATGCTTCTACTCCGTTCAATTCATTAAATGATGATCTGCAATTAAACTGTAATGTGACTGCAGACATTATAGAAGATCACGGGTACTTTCCAGACATTCGTAGAATCACCGAATTTTCTTCAAGAATTATTGTATATATTGCTGGATTTGTCGTAAGATATCTTAAAAAGTCATTGTATTGCGAAGACTGTGTTCATGCGTTAACTTCAGATGATAAAAATGATGAAAACTCTATTTTGATACAAATCAAAAGCCGCGGACGTTTACAATACCCATCGTCTAGTGTGACGAAAATTTGTCACGAAGCAGAAAGAGTTATCCGCTTTGCTTTAGCAGAAAGTGGAGGAAAATTTATGAAAAAAAAATTTACAGATACTTATCTTGTAAATTCGGTACTTCGAAAATTTACTGACTCCAATAATTTATTTATTAATTTAAAAAAACATTCACATGATCAAACTGCTTTGGAAAACCATATAATACATTTAACAAAAGCAATTGCTGGCAAATATATTAAAGTTAGATTATATCATATTTGTAAAGAAGCTATGGAAGATAATAAACAAAGTGAAAGACACTTTCGCAATAAATTAACATTGTTCCAAGGACAATAGTATTTCAAATTACATTATCTTGTGTTTTAATGATATTGTATCAATGTTATTCTCGAATGATTGTATCAATTTAAATAAATATTGTATCAATTTTTTCTGTAATTATTGTATCAATTTCAATAAATATTGTAATAAAAATTATTTTATTTTACAAAAACATATTATTTTGAACGATTAAAACTAGTCTCACTTTCTTTTCTTTAATTCAATAATACAATTCTTTCAATCAATTCATGTTGAATTTCAAACAGAGCGCCAAAATGTCGCCAGACAATATGGCCGATCCCCCGTCCCGCTAATGTCGATCCCCTCGCCTGAAATCCGACCTTACGCTCCGTCCAGATATTCATACGTCAATGGCTCGAACAGTACATTTTCGCGCACATGCGCATTGAGAAGATCGACGACGATGATTAAATGATCAATTTTATTGTAAAATCAAACTTTACATCATAATATCTCCGTTTATATAACACGTAGAGCAAAAATAAAGACATTCTCTATATATAATTGAAACCCAAGTTATCGATTAAGCCTATCGAGAATACAATCAGAACTTTTGACAGCATCTCATATTATGAATCGCCTCTCGCGATGAGATTCGAGATGCCCTGGTGTCTCTGGGGGGATGCTCGGTCGGGGATGTTCAGATTGGAGAGGTTCGGACTCCTCGGAGCTCTCCCTGGAGCACAGTGTGGGTGCGTTGCCCGGTGGCAACGGCGCGCAGGGCTGTCTCCGCGGGGAGGCTCAAGGTGGGATGGGTTGTGTTGGGGGTGGAGCTGCTTAGCGCCCGCCCCCTTCGGTGCTATCGCTGCCTCGAGGTGGGGCATACGCGTCATCGCTGTTCGAGGGGTGTTGACCGTTCTGACCGCTGTTATAGGTGCGGCGTGTCGGGGCATCGTGCGGCGTTTTGTGACGCCACACCTCGCTGTCCGATCTGTTCGGACGGAGAGGTGTCGACGGCGCATTCTTTGGGGGCTCGGGGGTGTCGTCACTCAGGGCTCCCAACTTCTGAGGCGGATGGTAGGCGCCAGGCTCCGGGCCGTCCCGATGGGGGACGGTCTATGGAGATTGAGGCTGCCTCAGTGGGCGTTCCTGCTGCCGAGCGTGCGCGGGCTCCTGAGAGTCCTGAGTGGATAGGGGTGGACTGTAGTCTGGGGCGGGGGAGATCATCGAGAGGTGGGTCCCCCGTGTCGGGCTGCAGCTCTGTCCCTAATGTCTAGTGTTGTTGTGTCTCTTGTCGTAGTGAGTAGCAGTGGGTGCGGGGGGGTTCCGGGGAGGATGCCGAGAGGTGACTCCGCGGTCCCCCCTATCCCGCCAGGTCTGTGTAGTAGGTAGCGGTGTTGGGTGTTGAGTGCTGGGGAGGTTGCCGTGAGGTGACTCCGCGGCCTCTTCACCTACGCCAAGTTATGTGGTCTTAGTTCTTTGTCTTGCGTCTATAGGTGGTGAGAACATCCCTCACCACCTCTTATTTGTGGTCGGCCATAGTGCCTCGCTGTTGGCCCCTAGAGGGCTGGGCCTGTGGCCCTTGCTTGGTCTCTGTCGTGGATTGTGTATATGTCTGTCCACGTAGTTGGTGACGTCCAGTGACGTTTTTTTCATGTGGGAGTGGGCGGCTGCGGCCGTCTCACTTACCGGGTTCGCCAGGGAGAGGGGTGAGGGCCCCGATCTCATTGCACGTCGACCCTGGGAAGTCCGGGGGGAGCTAGTAGCCCGGCTCCCCTCGATGCCCTTTCGGGGCAAGGGATGTCCTCTCCGGGGGGATACCTGTAGTATCCTCCCGGGGGATGTGTCCTACCTTCAGGACACCGGTCGGGTGTCCACCGTGAAGTAATGCTTACGCGGTTCCGCGGTGGACAATACCCATACGACCAGGGGCTTCAGTCAGGTTTTAGGTCGGTCCCCCGTCCGATAGTCCCTCGGGATACTACGGGCGGGAATCCATCACAAAGCCTCCTGACCCTCCCTTAGGGGTCAGGACGGCGAAGTTTGGTTTAGGCAAATTTCCTGACTATAAAAAAAAAAAAAAAAAAAAGTATATAATTGTAGATAGCGATAGGAGCGCTCTCCTCTATGAGAGCATTGCATTATGGATACATACATATATATACACACGCGCGATACATTTATTATGTACTGTTAGAGGTTATAATAAACAGTATACAAACATTAACACACACAGCGATGTAAAAATGTCAGAATACTCACCATATCTTATTATCACTATACCGCCTGCTTTCTGAATCTGTTAGACGAAAATCTGTATCCTTTTCGTAGCGTTTGATGTTTAGTGCCGTAGAGATGAATAAGCAAACGCTACTAATGGTACAGGTAGTTTTAATCCAGTAAAAATACAACACATACGCTTCTTTATCTGTAAGTATATGTCATAAAATTTTATATTGTTCACACACTTTAAAAATAGCATTAATAAAATTATGTGAAACATACTTTCACCATAGTACCAGCAATTTCCCCTTTTGAATTCTGGTTTCAAATTTGTTGGTATATAATCGGAGACAAAGTCCACGATAATGACACAAACAATAGCAAGTATAAATGGACAACCGTACGCAAAAATCACATAATACACCAATTTTTTTTTTCCGGATTGTACGACATTTCTTTGTAACGAAGAGATTTCTCTGCAATTTACATGTCATATTTAACTAAATAAGTATAGATAAAGATAAAAGAAATTTCAATGCAAAATTAATGTTTGCCTTTGATCGAAGCTTTCTCGAAAACCTATTCTACGCAACTATAAAAGTATATTTACATAATACGATACACGACACATGCAACTCAATTACGATGAGAAATATAATATACATTGTATGATATTTAGGAACTATTTTCAAATTACATAAATATTCTACAGACCAAGGTTATCTAAATTTTTATTTAGTTTTTAGAGGCAAAAAATATATGCATGTCAAAAATTATCGTGTATTGCCTTATTTTATACATAAAAAAAGAATAACGTGGTATAAATATCAAGCTTGTATAATGTAAAAGAAACATTTGTAAGAAAAGTTGGTTTCATTATTGTGAATTAGACTACGTTGTAATGTTTTACAAATATGTTAATAAAATAAAAATTTTTAATGTTCATAATCTAATATACCATTTATACTTTCAAAAAATTTATAGTTGTTCTGACAAAATTTTTAATTTGTTTAATACTATAAAACAATCTTGTAATAATTAATTAAAATAAGAGGTAATTAAGTCAAATACGAGTATGAAATACAATATAAAATCTTTTGCAATTTACCTGAATGTCCGCCACATATTAAAACTCATGGTAATTAGCCAGAAGTACATTGACGCATGAAAAAAATATTGCAAAAAGGCTGAAAAATGAATATATACATAAAGGCTATAATACTAAATATTTTCATCACAAAGCACGCATAAAATAGAGAAACTCAAAATTTTCACGTTTTTAATTCTTTTTTACTTAAAAACAGATTTACTACTTTCTGCACTGAAAATTTATAATAATATTTATTTATTAATGTAAATATTAATACTCTTCCAATGATAAATTAAATAATATTTCACAACCTAACCTTACAAAATTCTAAAATGCAACATTGCATGTATGTATGTATATACAGATTGTCCCATTTTAACTAACAATAAGACATGTAAATTTTTCGTAGCATATAAAGGATACAGACAAATACCAACAAAAGTAGTTTGATTTGAAGGGGAACATAAAATGGTACCACTAATTTGAATAATCTTGACTGTCACGTAAAGGTCACTTTCAATTTTTTTATTATGAACTTCTATTTTTTATTGCATATTCTTTTAGCTTATCTCAAGAGCTTTCTAAAACACTATAATAAAGTATATTTTTATGAAGTACTTTTCGAGTTATAAAGTTTGAAACTAACAATTTTTTGACATATTTAAAATATTTTGTGAAATATTTAGTTTTCGGTAATCATTTCTTAATACTTTATACACGGAGTAATGAGACCTATCGCTTGTTGTAAAGAAAACACATAATTGCTTTTAAAAGAAGTATTAATTTGCAACATGTTGCAAATTAATTTTTATTAAACAATTATGAGTTTTTTTTTATACCAATTAATTCGTTTTATTATTTCGTGCATAAAAGTATTAAGGTAAGATTATCAAAAACTGAATATTTTACAAGATATTTTATATACTTTTTGTCAAAAAATTGTTACTGTCCAACTTTATAACTTGAAAACTACTTTATGAATATACATATATGTACTTTATTATAATGTTTTGGAAAGCTCTTGAGATAAACTAAAAAAATATGCAATAAAGAATAGAGGGGGTCATAATAAAGAAATTGAAAATAACCTTTACGTGACATTCTAGACCATTCAAGGTCAAATTAGTGACACCATTTTGTGTTTCCCTTCGAATCAAACAATTTTTGTTCGAAACATTTTTCCGTCATATTTTTCGAAATATTTGAGTGTCTAATAAGATAAAATGGAATACCCTGTATATATTAAAGCAAACTTAGATTAATTAATCTAATAATTAAATGAATTAAACTTTAATTTAATTCATTATTAATAATTAAATTTTTAACAAGTGTTATATATTCAATTATTAAAAAGATAATTTAATATCCAAATATGCTTGACAAATATGTACACTGCATTGATTGTATATATTTATATAATTTATTGTTAGATATACTGTACCAAGTGTAATACAGACGGCATACACATCTACCACTAAATAGAGAATTTTCACGGCTTTAAATATGTGTGTAACGGATAAAGCGAAGCTGTAATTGCGCAATATGAAGCCGTGTACATTTCGTAGTTCTGGCAATATGGAATACACTAGAAATATTGGCATCAAAAATAATAGACACACTAATTCCAGGTTGGCATATATCTTTGCTGCATAATATCTCAAGATATACTCAGGTGGACAGTAAATCACTTTGAATATTTTTCCCCTGTTCAAGAAACCGGCGAGACAATATGATGACGAATTCAATAATAAGTAATAATCAGATAAATAAATAGAACCATTGGCATAAATCATATAATCGTTTTGATGATCCTCGCCTATCATAAAAGGTTGCGTTTTTAGGCACAAATTGTTGACGGCTAAATAAAAGAATTCGTCCACTCTCTTACTTTCGTTCTGCACTGAATCGTTCGTGTATTCGTAAGTCACATTCGGAAAGACGTATTTAATTTCTTCTGGAATGCATTTTGAGTCATTCTATCTCATGCTATTGCCAAGAGGACAGCAGAGCAGAATGCAAGTAATATTACGACACATTTCTAATGGGACAATATTACTTTCATTACTATCCTTATTTAAATTTTCAAAGACTTTGTTCGTCATGGAATCATTCTTTTGAAGCAAGTTTTCATAAATTTTCCGTGACGTAAAGTTTTTTTTATTTTTATCATTGACATTTGTCGAATTGGTTTGAGAGATTTTCGGTATTTTGTCATCATCCTCATGATTGTTAACAGAATGACTTTTTTGTTTATATATTTTCAAATTAACATCTTTGCGATCATTATTCGTAGAAATAGTGCGATATTCCATTTTGTTGGATTGCGTATTGTTAGCAAACTTTTCATACAAATCATATCGCAGTGTTTTTATATCGTCGCTATAAATTGTTGTAAAATCCGTGCCTACCTCGTATCGTACCGTCAAATTATGAGTTTTCTCTTCGTTGTTGGTGTAATTTTGCTGAGATTTCGATAACGAAATAAGTCCACAATACAAAAACGTAAAATTTTTTACAAACATTATTTCACAATAGGATATACTAGAGGAATAAATGAAATCTTCAAACCTGTTAGTGTTCATTATTTTTCATATAAATTTTTATTTTCATTAATTAAAAAAGTTTATATTAAATTTTTGTCTACTTTAGCTTTTATATTAATTGAATAAAAGGTATGTGTTAAGTACATAATATACACTTATAATAAAATCAGATTATTTTTTTCTTTTTGTATTTCTTTAAACATTTAGAATTATTTATCTGATTTTGTTCCAACACTATTAATGTAGACAGTTACGCGGTTATATGGTTTTTAATTATCTTGATATATTTAGTAAAACATATAATGTATCACAATATTCGGCTTTGACGTCTGTTTTTGAAGGAAGAGAAAAATGAACAAGAACTATGTGCCTGTGTACGAGAGAGGAAATAAAACTACCGATGATGACGAATGGCGAATAGTTGAGCTTTGCAAGGAAACACCACATGCTACGCGCACGCTCACGCGTATTTACAACATGCACACGCGCGCGCACACGCGCAAAAACACAGATACACACTGTGTGTGTCTACTATTATAAAATTATACATATAATTTTATACCTATAATTATACCTATAATTTTTACATATGCAATGAAAACAAAGAACATATGCTGACACATCTGACGGTAGTTTGATCGATCCAGCAGCAAAATAAAATAAACTCTTGTTTTTTGGATATTTGGTACTTAAATAAGAAGACATTATATTTTCAAGAATATTGTTAAAATAAAGAATAAATTGACATGCAGTAACAGTTACATAACATAAATTTTTGTTCTACAAGAAGATCAGACGGGAATACAGCAATTAAGTAATCTCGAAGATCCTCTCTTTAGATACATTTCCTAAATATTGGTCTTGATAGTATACCAAGCAAAATTCGTGTCCTATGCACAATTGTCTACAAAAAATTAATTTTCGCAATAAATAATACGCACAAATATACGCGTTTGGCTCCTCGTTTATTTTAAATATAAATTTTTTAGTTATAACTTTTTCTAGATTATGTATTATATTTAATTTCGGTTTTATTTTAGTTATTTAGATGCTTATTTGTGAGTTTGTATAAAAATTATTTTTATATACAATAGTAAATTAATCGATAACGCATGCGTTAGAATAATTTTACTTATTCTGAAATAATAATAAAGAGTCATAATATAATGAGCGCAATAGCCACCATATTAATAGCATTCAAGTTGTAAATTAAAAGTTCAAAATTTTAATTTTATTTAAAAATTTAGATAAAATTAAACAATAAAAATGAGATAAAATACATTTAACTCTTTTGTTGCAGAAATATTTTACGTACAATAATATATAATATACAATATATATACATATATGGAATATTATTTCATTATATGAACATATTGGAATATAAATAAATTTAAACAACTAACGTATCACAAAATTTGTTTATATTTTAATTATTTAATTATGCTATTTAATAGTTTAATAGTTTAATAGTTTTACACAGCATTCTACATTCATATTATATTTAAATCTTTGATAAGTGGAACTTGGAAATCAAGAATGAAATATATTTGGTAATTATGCAGTATAGAAGATGCCATTCGGATGACATATATCGTCAAGGTCATAACCTTGAGTAATTTCCCTTATAAATTAATTGGCGGTCATTGTTTATTTAAAAGTTATTAACGAAAAATGTTGAAAAGTTGCTCTCAATTAGAAGAAAAGTTGGTATAACTTTGAGAAACTCACCATATGAAATAATTGGTAAGAACACCCAATTCCTACGTATTTTTGCTTTTTGAACACGAATATGAAACTTAAAAATGGCAGTCTGACTCGCAAGTTAAAAAAATGAAGTTCTATATGGATTTGCAACTTTCTATGCAAAATGAGGTTCCATATAAGGTTGCAATTTCGCATGCAAAGCGAGGTTCGATCCAATTCTATGTGTCTAATTTTTGGTAATGGAGTCCCTCGCAGGGGGGCGGAACATATTGTTTTCACACATACACTTTTAAGGCAAAGCGAGGTTTCACATGGGTTTGGAGCTTCTGTACCACACATATAGAAGTATAAAAGTAAAAGCTTTGCATAAAAAATAATCTCATGTAAAACCTCGCTTTGCGTGAAGAGTTACAAATCCACGTGGAACCTCGCTTCATCTTAAAAGTGTATGCGTGGAGACAATGTGTTCCGTCCCCTTGCCTGGGGCTCCACTACCAAAAAATTATAGCGTTTTCGATTGGGGTGCACTGGCTGCACTGAGTGTCAGGCGCGTCTTCGATTGGCAGTGCCAATGCGCACTTGGCTAGTGTTGCGCGTTCGTTTGAACGCACGACACTCGCATAGTGCGCACCCAGTGCGCACTAAGTGGCACGAGATATTTTGACGGTGTCAGTTCAGTGCACTGGATGCATGCAAGCAGTAGGGCATTCTTTTGAACAATAACGAACGAAAATTCGACAAAATGAGCAATTCGGATTTGGCTCTTTTTAATATTTTTGAGACATTTTCTCATTTTGGAAGCTTCTTTTAGTTCAAGCGAAGAAGAAGAAATAATTAGAACTCTTCGAACTAGAAGAATAATTCCAAAAACTGTAAATTATGTAACGTGTGTGAAAAAAATGGATAATGACACCGTGAGTGTTATATCTTTTTATATAAACATCAAACTTATATTCTTTTTTAAAATATAATTAATGTACTTAATGTAAATAATAGCATTAATTTTTATACTGAATAATAATAATTTTTATTTTTGTCATAGTTTTGTAGGCATTTCAGAATGTGTCCAGAAATGTGAGCAATTAATAGATGGTTTTCAGCAATCAGATTTCTTTCCAAAAAATGAAATGCATGGTGGTAGATCAGCAGTTTCTGCTGAAAAACATATTTTATCTTTTTTGTGGTTAGTGCAGCATAAAACAGTTTCTTTTAATAATTATAATTGTATAAAAATTGATATAATATATTTTACAGGTTTACAGGAAACAAATCATCGATGCGAGACGTAGCAGATGGATTGATACAGCTATTTCAACCTGCGAAACGATTTTATCAAGGGTTATGAATTATCTTTTAAGCATAGCGAAAGATGTTATAAAGTTTCCCAAAAATGACGAAGAAAAAGATGAGCTGACTTATCGTTTTTCAAAGGTTACATTTTAAATAAAAGAAAATTACTTCTAATTATTATTGAATTG